>NW_025758549.1:0-5106 GCF_021184085.1 Oncorhynchus gorbuscha | reverse complement strand
ATGAGGACCCAAAAGCGACTTGGCGAAAACAGAGTCTTTAATCCAGTAAAGTAAATATACAATCATAAAGCACAATTCCACTCGTAATGACGAGAACAGACTGGAGACTCGATCATGAACTGCAGGTTGCCTCGGGAAGGCACTTGAACGTAGCAGACTCAGACACCTGCTCACCACGCAGCATCTGAGGGAAACACGACACGACAGGGCGATACACAGACACAGCACGGTGAACAATAGACAAGGATCCGACAGGGCAGAAACGGAAAACAAGGGGAGAAATAGGGACTCTAATCAGGGAAAAAGATAGGGAACAGGTGTGGGAAGACTAAATGATTGATTAGGGGAATAGGAACAGCTGGGAGCAGGAACGGAACGATAGAGAGAAGAGAGAGAGGAAGGGAGAGAGAAAAAGGGGAACGAACCTAAAAAGACCAGCAGGGGAAAACGAACAGAGGGAAAAGCAAAATGACAAGACAATATAAGACAAAACATGACAGTACCCCCCACTCACCGAGCGCCTCCTGGCGCACTCGAGGAGGAATCCTGGCGGCAACGGAGGAAATCATCAATAAGTGAACGGTCCAGCACGTCCCGAGACGGAACCCAACTCCTCTCCTCAGGACCGTAACCCTCCCAATCCACTAAGTATTGGTGACCCCGTCCCCGAGAACGCATGTCCATGATCCTACGTACCTTGTAAATAGGTGCGCTCTCGACAAGGACGGGAGGGGGGAGGGAAGACGAACGGGGGTGCGAAGAAAGGGCTTGACACAGGAGACATGGAAGACAGGATGGACGCGACGAAGATGTCGCGGAAGAAGCTGAGTCGCACAGCGACAGGATTGACGACCTGGGAGACACGGAACGGACCAATGAACCGCGGAGTCAACTTACGAGAAGCTGTCGTAAGAGGAAGGTTGCGAGTGGAAAGCCACACTCTCTGGCCGCAACAATACCTTGGACTCTTAATCCTACGTTTATTGGCGGCTCTCACAGTCTGTGCCCTGTAACGGCAAAGTGCAGACCTCACCCTCCTCCAGGTGCGCTCACAACGTTGGACAAACGCTTGAGCGGAGGGAACGCTGGACTCGGCAAGCTGGGATGAGAACAGAGGAGGCTGGTAACCCAGACTACTCTGAAACGGAGATAACCCGGTAGCAGACGAAGGAAGCGAGTTGTGAGCGTATTCTGCCCAGGGGAGCTGTTCTGCCCAAGACGCAGGGTTTCTGAAAGAAAGGCTGCGTAGTATGCGACCAATCGTCTGATTGGCCCTCTCTGCTTGACCGTTAGACTGGGGATGAAACCCGGAAGAGAGACTGACGGACGCACCAATCAAACGACAGAACTCCCTCCAAAACTGTGACGTGAATTGCGGGCCTCTGTCTGAAACGGCGTCTAACGGGAGGCCATGAATTCTGAACACATTCTCGATGATGATTTGTGCCGTCTCCTTAGCGGAAGGAAGTTTAGCGAGGGAATGAAATGTGCCGCCTTAGAGAACCTATCGACAACCGTAAGAATCACAGTCTTCCCCGCAGACAAAGGCAGACCGGTAATGAAGTCTAGGGCGATGTGAGACCATGGTCGAGAAGGAATGGGGAGCGGTCTGAGACGACCGGCAGGAGGAGAGTTACCTGACTTAGTCTGCGCGCAGTCCGAACAAGCAGCCACGAAACGGCGCGTGTCACGCTCCTGAGTCGGCCACCAAAAGCGCTGGCGAATAGACGCAAGAGTGCCTCGAACACCGGGATGACCAGCTAACTTGGCAGAGTGAGCCCACTGAAGAACAGCCAAACGAGTGGAAACAGGAACGAAAAGAAGGTTACTAGGACAAGCGCGCGGCGACGCAGTGTGCGTGAGTGCTTGCTTAACCTGTCTTTCAATTCCCCAGACTGTCAACCCGACAACACGCCCATAAGGAAGAATCCCCTCGGGATCAGTAGAAGCCACAGAAGAACTAAAAAGACGGGATAAGGCATCAGGCTTGGTGTTCTTGCTACCCGGACGGTAAGAAATCACAAACTCGAAACGAGCGAAAAACAACGCCCAACGAGCTTGACGAGCATTAAGTCGTTTGGCAGAACGGATGTACTCAAGGTTCTTATGGTCTGTCCAAACGACAAAGGAACGGTCGCCCCCTCCAACCACTGTCGCCATTCGCCTAGGGCTAAGCGGATGGCGAGCAGTTCGCGGTTACCCACATCATAGTTGCGTTCAGATGGCGACAGGCGATGAGAAAAATAAGCGCAAGGATGAACCTTATCGTCAGACTGGAAGCGCTGGGATAGAATGGCTCCCACGCCTACCTCTGAAGCGTCAACCTCGACAATGAATTGTCTAGTGACGTCAGGAGTAACGAGGATAGGAGCGGACGTAAAACGTTCTTTTAGAAGATCAAAAGCTCCCTGGGCGGAACCGGACCACTTAAAACACGTCTTGACAGAAGTAAGAGCTGTGAGAGGGCAGCAACTTGACCGAAATTACGAATGAAACGCCGATAGAAATTAGCGAAACCTAGAAAGCGCTGCAACTCGACACGTGACCTTGGAGCGGGCCAATCACTGACAGCTTGGACCTTAGCGGAATCCATCTGAATGCCTTCAGCGGAAATAACGGAACCGAGAAAAGTAACGGAGGAGACATGAAAAGAGCACTTCTCAGCCTTCACGTAGAGACAATTCTCTAAAAGGCGCTGTAGAACACGTCGAACGTGCTGAACATGAATCTCGAGTGACGGTGAAAAAATCAGGATATCGTCAAGATAGACAAAAACAAAGATGTTCAGCATGTCTCTCAGAACATCATTAACTAATGCCTGAAAAACAGCTGGCGCATTGGCGAGACCAAACGGCAGAACCCGGTACTCAAAATGCCCTAACGGAGTGTTAAACGCCGTTTTCCACTCGTCCCCCTCTCTGATGCGCACGAGATGGTAAGCGTTACGAAGGTCCAACTTAGTAAAGCACCTGGCTCCCTGCAGAATCTCGAAGGCTGATGACATAAGGGGAAGCGGATAACGATTCTTAACCGTTATGTCATTCAGCCCTCGATAATCCACGCAGGGGCGCAGAGTACCGTCCTTCTTCTTAACAAAAAAAACCCCGCCCCGGCCGGAGAGGAAGAAGGCACTATGGTACCGGCGTCAAGAGACACAGACAAATAATCCTCGAGAGCCTTACGTTCGGGAGCCGACAGAGAGTATAGTCTACCCCGAGGAGGAGTGGTCCCCGGAAGGAGATCAATACTACAATCATACGACCGGTGAGGAGGAAGGGGAGTTGGCTCGGGACCGACTGAAGACCGTGCGCAGATCATGATATTCCTCCGGCACTCCTGTCAAATCGCCAGGTTCCTCCTGAGAAGTGGGGACAGAAGAAACGGGAGGGATGGCAGACATTAAACACTTCACATGACAAGAAACGTTCCAGGATAGGATAGAATTACTAGACCAATTAATAGAAGGATTATGACATACTAGCCAGGGATGACCCAAAACAACAGGTGTAAAAGGTGAACGAAAAATCAAAAAAGAAATAGTCTCACTGTGGTTACCAGATACTGTGAGGGTTAAAGGTAGTGTCTCAAATCTGATACTGGGAAGATGACTACCATCTAAGGCGAACATAGGCTTGTCTAACTCTCTGAAAGGAATGTCATGTTTCCGGCCCATGCTTCGTCCATGAAACAACTCTCAGCCCCAGAGTCTATCAAGGCACTGCATGTAGCACCGAACCGGTCCAGCGTAGATGGACCGACAAAGTAGTACAGGATCTAGATGGAGAGACCTGAGTAGTAGCGCTCACCAGTAGCCCTCCGCTTACTGATGAGCTCTGGCTTTTACTGGACATGAATTAACAAAATGTCCAGCAAGTCCGCAATAGAGCACAGGCGGTTGGTGATCCTCCGTTCCCTCTCCTTAGTCGAGATGCGAATACCTCCCAGCTGCATGGGCTCAGTCTCTGAGCCAGAGGAGGGAGATGGTTGCGATGCGGAGCAGGGAAACACCGTTGACGCGAGCTCTCTTCCACGAGCCTGGTGACGAAAGATCTACCCGTCAGTTCTATGCGGATGGCGAGAGCAATCAAAGTCCACACTTGAAGGAAACCTCCCGGGAGAGAATCTCATCTTTAACCACTGCGTGAGTCCCTCCAGAAAACGGCGAGCAGCGCCGGCTCGTTCCACTCACTAGAGGCAGCAAGAGTGCGAACTCAATAGAGTAATCCGTTATGGATCGATCACCTTGGCATAGGGAAGCCAGGGCCCTAGAAGCCTCCCTACCAAAACTGAACGGTCAAAACCCGAATCATCTCCTCTTTAAAGTTCTGGTAATTGTTAGAGCAATCAGCCCTTGCCTCCCAGATAGCTGTGCCCCACTCTCGAGCCCGGCCAGTAAGGAGGAAATGACGTAAGCAACCCGAGCTCTCTCTCTAGAGTATGTGTTGGGTTGGAGAGAGAACAATATCACACTGGGTGAGAAAGGAGCCGGCACTCGTGGGCCGCCCGATAGCAGCAAGGTGCTATTAACCCTAGGTTCGGAGGCTCGGGCAGGCCAGGAAGTAACAGGTGGTACGAGAGACGAAGACTCTGGAACTGTCCAGAGAGGTCGGAAACCTGAGCGGCCAGGTTCTCCACGGCATGGCGAGCAGCAGACAATTCCTGCTCGTGTCTGCCGAGCATGGCTCCTTGGATCTCGACGGCAGTGTTACGAGCGTCTGTAGTCGCTGGGTCCATTCTTTGGTCGGATCCTTCTGTTATGCAGGTGAATGAGGACCCAAAAGCGACTTGGCGAAAACAGAGTCTTTAATCCAGTAAAGTAAATATACAATCATAAAGCACAATTCCACTCGTAATGACGAGAACAGACTGGAGACTCGATCATGAACTGCAGGTTGCCTCGGGAAGGCACTTGAACGTAGCAGACTCAGACACCTGCTCACCACGCAGCATCTGAGGGAAACACGACACGACAGGGCGATACACAGACACAGCACGGTGAACAATAGACAAGGATCCGACAGGGCAGAAACGGAAAACAAGGGGAGAAATAGGGACTCTAATCAGGGAAAAGATAGGGAACAGGTGTGGGAAGACTAAATGATTGAT
>NW_025758548.1:0-5108 GCF_021184085.1 Oncorhynchus gorbuscha | reverse complement strand
TGCTCCCAGCTGTTCCTATTCCCCTAATCAATCATTTAGTCTTCCCACACCTGTTCCCGATCCTTTTCCCTGATTAGAGTCCCTATTTCTCTCCTTGTTTTCCGTACCTGCCCTGTCGGATCCTCATCTATAATTCACCGTGCTGTGTCTATGTTTTGCCCTGTCGTGTCGTGTTTCCCTCAGATGCTGCGTGGTGAGCAGGTGTCTGAGTCTGCTAGGTTCAAGTGCCTTCCCGAGGCAACCTGCAGTTCTCGATCAAGTCTCCAGTCTGTTCTCGTCTTTACGAGTAGTATTATGCTTTTTGTTTTGTAAAGTTTCTTACTGGATTAAAACTCTGTTTTCGCCAAGTCGCTTTTGGGTCCTCATTCACCTGCATAACAGAAGGATCCGACCAAGGAATGGACCCAGCGACTACAGAGGCTCGTAACACTGCCGTCGAGATCCAAGGAGCCATGCTCGGCAGACACGAGCAGGAATTGTCTGCTGCTCGCCATGCCGTGGAGAACCTGGCCGCTCAGGTTTCCGACCTCTCTGGACAGTTCCAGAGTCTTCGTCTCGTGCCACCTGTTACTTCCTGGCCTGCCGAGCCTCCAGAACCTAGGGTTAATAACCCACCTTGCTACTCCGGGCAGCCCACTGAGTGCCGCTCCTTTCTCACCCAGTGTGAGATTGTGTTCTCTCCCAACCCAACACATACTCTAGAGAGAGAGCTCGGGTTGCTTACGTCATTTCACTCCTTACTGGCCGGGCCCGAGAGTGGGGCACAGCTATCTGGGAGGCAAGGGCTGATTGTTCTAACAATTACCAGAACTTTAAAGAGGAGATGATTCGGGTTTTTGACCGTTCAGTTTTTGGTGGGGAGGCTTCTAGGGCCCTGGCTTCCCTATGCCAAGGTGATCGATCCATAACGGATTACTCTATAGAGTTTCGTACTCTTGCTGCCTCTAGTGACTGGAACGAGCCGGCGCTGCTCGCCGTTTTCTGGAGGGACTCCACACAGTGGTCAAAGATGAGATTCTCTCTCGGGAGGTTCCTTCCAGTGTGGACTCTTTGATTGCTCTCGCCATCCGCATAGAACGACGGGTAGATCTTCGTCACCAGGCTCGTGGAAGAGAGCTCGCATCAACGGTGTTTCCCTGCTCCGCATCGCAACCATCTCCCTCCTCTGGCTCTGAGACTGAGCCCATGCAGCTGGGAGGGATTCGCATCTCGACTAAGGAGAGGGAACGGAGGATCACCAACCGCCTGTGCCTCTATTGCGGATTTGATGGACATTTTGTTAATTCATGTCCAGTAAGAGGCCAGAGCCCATCAGTAAGCGGAGGGCTACTGGTGAGCGCTACTACTCAGGTCTCTTCATCTAGATCCTGTACTACTATGTCGGTCCATCTACGCTGGACCGGTTCGGGTGCTACATGCAGTGCCTTGATTGACTCTGGGGCTGAGGGTTGTTTCATGGACGAAGCATGGGTTCGAAACATAACATTCCTTTCAGACAGTTAGACAAGCCTACGCCCATGTTTGCCTTAGATGGTAGTCATCTTCCCAGTATCAGATTTGAGACACTACCTTTAACTCTCACAGTATCTGGTAACCACAGTGAGACTATTTCTTTTTGATTTTTCGTTCACCTTTCACACCTGTTGTTTTGGGTCATCCCTGGCTAGTATGTCATAATCCTTCTATTAATTGGTCTTGTAATTCTATCCTATCCTGGAACGTATCTTGTCATGTGAAGTGCTTAATGTCTGCCATCCCTCCCATTTCTTCTGTCCCCACTTCTCAGGAGGAACCTGGCGATTTGACAGGAGTGCCGGAGGAATATCATGATCTGCGCACGGTCTTCAGTCGGTCCCGAGCCAACTCCCTTCCTCCTCACCGGTCGTATGATTGTAGTATTGATCTCCTTCCGGGGACCACTCCTCCTCGGGGTAGACTATACTCTCTGTCGGCTCCCGAACGTAAGGCTCTCGAGGATTATTTATCTGTGTCTCTTGACGCCGGTACCATAGTGCCTTCTTCCTCTCCGGCCGGGGCGGGGTTCTTTTTTGTTAAGAAGAAGGACGGTACTCTGCGCCCCTGCGTGGATTATCGAGGGCTGAATGACATAACGGTTAAGAATCGTTATCCGCTTCCCCTATGTCATCAGCCTTCGAGATTCTGCAGGGAGCCAGGTGCTTTACTAAGTTGGACCTTCGTAACGCTTACCATCTCGTGCGCATCAGAGAGGGGGACGAGTGGAAAACGGCGTTTAACACCCGTTAGGGCATTTTGAGTACCGGGTTCTGCCGCTTGGTCTCGCCAATGCGCCAGCTGTTTTTCAGGCATTAGTTAATGATGTTCTGAGAGACATGCTGAACATCTTTGTTTTTGTCTATCTTGACGATATCCTGATTTTTTCACCGTCACTCGAGATTCATGTTCAGCACGTTCGACGTGTTCTACAGCGCCTTTAGAGAATTGTCTCTACGTAAAGGCTGAGAAGTGCTCTTTCATGTCTCCTCCGTTACTTTTCTCGGTTCCGTTATTTCCGCTGAAGGCATTCAGATGGATTCCGCTAAGGTCCAAGCTGTCAGTGATTGGCCCGCTCCAAGGTCACGTGTCGAGTTGCAGCGCTTTTTAGGTTTCGCTAATTTCTATCGGCGTTTCATTCGTAATTTCGGTCAAGTTGCTGCCCTCTCACAGCTCTTACTTCTGTCAAGACGTGTTTTAAGTGGTCCGGTTCCGCCCAGGGAGCTTTTGATCTTCTAAAAGAACGTTTTACGTCCGCTCCTATCCTCGTTACTCCTGACGTCACTAGACAATTCATTGTCGAGGTTGACGCTTCAGAGGTAGGCGTGGGAGCCATTCTATCCCAGCGCTTCCAGTCTGACGATAAGGTTCATCCTTGCGCTTATTTTTCTCATCGCCTGTCGCCATCTGAGCGCAACTATGATGTGGGTAACCGTGAACTGCTCGCCATCCGCTTAGCCCTAGGCGAATGGCGACAGTGGTTGGAGGGGGCGACCGTTCCTTTGTCGTTTGGACAGACCATAAGAACCTTGAGTACATCCGTTCTGCCAAACGACTTAATGCCCGTCAAGCTCGTTGGGCGTTGTTTTTCGCTCGTTTCGAGTTTGTGATTTCTTACCGTCCGGGTAGCAAGAACACCAAGCCTGATGCCTTATCCCGTCTGTTTAGTTCTTCTGTGGCTTCTACTGATCCCGAGGGGATTCTTCCTTATGGGCGTGTTGTCGGGTTGACAGTCTGGGGAATTGAAAGACAGGTTAAGCAAGCACTCACGCACACTGCGTCGCCGCGCGCTTGTCCTAGTAACCTCCTTTTCGTTCCTGTTTCCACTGTCTGGCTGTTCTTCAGTGGGCTCACTCTGCCAAGTTAGCTGGTCATCCCGGTGTTCGAGGCACTCTTGCGTCTATTCGCCAGCGCTTTTGGTGGCCGACTCAGGAGCGTGACACGCGCCGTTTCGTGGCTGCTTGTTCGGACTGCGCGCAGACTAAGTCGGGTAACTCTCCTCCTGCCGGTCGTCTCAGACCGCTCCCCATTCCTTCTCGACCATGGTCTCACATCGCCCTAGACTTCATTACCGGTCTGCCTTTGTCTGCGGGGAAGACTGTGATTCTTACGGTTGTCGATAGGTTCTCTAAGGCGGCACATTTCATTCCCCTCGCTAAACTTCCTTCCGCTAAGGAGACGGCACAAATCATTATCGAGAATGTGTTCAGAATTCATGGCCTCCCGTTAGACGCCGTTTCAGACAGAGGCCCGCAATTCACGTCACAGTTTTGGAGGGAGTTCTGTCGCTTGATTGGTGCGTCCGTCAGTCTCTCTTCCGGGTTTCATCCCCAGTCTAACGGTCAAGCAGAGAGGGCCAATCAGACGATTGGTCGCATACTACGCAGCCTTTCTTTCAGAAACCCTGCGTCTTGGGCAGAACAGCTCCCCTGGGCAGAATACGCCACAACTCGCTTCCTTCGTCTGCTACCGGGTTATCTCCGTTTCAGAGTAGTCTGGGTTACCAGCCTCCTCTGTTCTCATCCCAGCTTGCCGAGTCCAGCGTTCCTCCGCTCAAGCGTTTGTCCAACGTTGTGAGCGCACCTGGAGGAGGGTGAGGTCTGCACTTTGCCGCTACAGGGCACAGACTGTGAGAGCCGCCAATAAACGCAGGATTAAGAGTCCAAGGTATTGTTGCGGCCAGAGAGTGTGGCTTTCCACTCGCAACCTTCCTCTTACGACAGCTTCTCGTAAGTTGACTCCGCGGTTCATTGGTCCGTTCCGTGTCTCCCAGGTCGTCAATCCTGTCGCTGTGCGACTGCTTCTTCCGCGACATCTTCGTCGCGTCCATCCTGTCTTCCATGTCTCCTGTGTCAAGCCCTTTCTTCGCACCCCGTTCTCGTCTTTCCTCCCCCTCCCGTCCTTGTCGAGAGCGCACCTATTTACAAGGTACATAAGATCATGGACATGCGTTCTCGGGACGGGGTCACCAATACTTAGTGGATTGGGAGGGTTACGGTCCTGAGGAGAGGAGTTGGGTTCCGTCTCGGGACGTGCTGGACCGTTCACTCATTGATGATTTCCTCCGTTGCCGCCAGGATTCCTCCTCGAGTGCGCCAGGAGGCGCTCGGTGAGTGGGGGTACTGTCATGTTTTGTCATTAATTATCATGTCTTGTCCCTGTGCTTCCCCTTCTATTCGTTTCCCTCTGCTGGTCTTATTAGGTTCTTTCCCTCTTTCTATCCCTCTCTCTCCCCTCCCTCTCTCACTCTCTCGCGCTCTCTCTCTCTCTATCGTTCCGTTCCTGCTCCCAGCTGTTCCTATTCCCCTAATCATCATTTAGTCTTCCCACACCTGTTCCCGATCCTTTTCCCTGATTAGAGTCCCTATTTCTCTCCTTGTTTTCCGTACCTGCCCTGTCGGATCCTCATCTATAATTCACCGTGCTGTGTCTATGTTTTGCCCTGTCGTGTCGTGTTTCCCTCAGATGCTGCGTGGTGAGCAGGTGTCTGAGTCTGCTAGGTTCAAGTGCCTTCCCGAGGCAACCTGCAGTTCTCGATCAAGTCTCCAGTCTGTTCTCGTCTTTACGAGTAGTATTATGCTTTTTGTTTTGTAAAG
>NW_025758547.1:0-5108 GCF_021184085.1 Oncorhynchus gorbuscha | reverse complement strand
CTTTGTAGAAAGTCAGACCGAAATGCAGCGTGTAGGTTACTCATGACTTTTAATGAAGCTAATACGGTACATGAAATAACGGAAGAAGAAAACAACAAACGAATGAAACTAATACAGCCTATCTGGTGACTAACACTAAGACAGGTACAATCACCCACGAAATACAACGCGCACTCAGGCTGCCTAAATACGGTTCCCAATCCGAGACAACGAGAATCAGCTGACTCCAATTAGGAATCGCCTCAGGCAGCTTAAGCCTAACTAGACACACCCCTAATAATACACACTCCCAATTAATACAAACCCCAATACGAAATACAACATATAAACCCATGTCACACCCTGGCCTACCCAAACATATAACAAAAACACAAGATACAATGACCAAGGCGTGACACAGGCCAGGGTATGAAGGTAATTTATTTGAGACAGGCCAGGGTGTGAAGGTAATTTATTTGTGACAGGCCAGGGTGTGAAGGTAATTTATTTGTGACAGGCCAGGGTATGAAGGTAATTTAATTGTGACAGGCCAGGGTATGAAGGTAATTTATTTGTGACAGGCCAGGGTATGAAGGTAATGTATTTGTGACAGGCCAGGGTATGAAGGTAATTTATTTGTGACAGGCCAGGGTATGAAGGTAATTTATTTGTGACAGGCCATGGTATGAAGGTAATTTATTTGTGACAGGCCAGGGTATGAGGGTAATTTATTTGTGACAGGCCAGGGTATGAAGGTAATTTATTTGTGACAGGCCAGGGTGTGAAGGTAATTTATTTGTAACAGGCCAGGGTGTGAAGGTAATTTATTTGTGACAGGCCATGGTATGAAGGTAATTTATTTGTGACAGGCCAGGGTATGAAGGTAATTTATTTGTGACAGGCCAGGGTATGAAGGTAATTTATTTGTGACAGGCCAGGGTATGAAGGTAATTTATTTGTGACAGGCCATGGTGTGAAGGTAATTTATTTGTGACAGGCCATGGTGTGAAGGTAATTTATTTGTGACAGGCCAGGGTATGAAGGTAATTTATTTGTGACAGGCCAGGGTATGAAGGTAATTTATTTGTGACAGGCCAGGGTATGAAGGTAATTTATTTGTGACAGGCTATAGGTGTGAAGGTAATTTATTTGTGACAGGCCATGGTGTGAAGGTAATTTATTTGTGACAGGCCAGGGTATGAAGGTAATTTATTTGTGACAGGCCAGGGTATGAAGGTAATTTATTTGTGACAGGCCAGGGTGTGAATGTAATTTAAAATAAGGAGAGGGAGATAAGTTACACCCTGAAATAAGGAGAGAAGGAGAAGTTACACCCTGAAATAAGGAGAGAAGGAGAAGTTACACCCTGAAATAAGGAGAGAAGGAGAAGTTACACCCTGAAATAAGGAGAGAAGGAGAAGTTACACCCTGAAATAAGGAGAGAAGGAGAAGTTACACCCTGAAATAAGGAGAGAAGGAGAAGTTACACCCTGAAATAAGGAGAGAAGGAGAAGTTACACCCTGAAATAAGGAGAGAAGGAGAAGTTACACCCTGAAATAAGGAGAGAAGGAGAAGTTACACCCTGAAATAAGGAGAGAAGGAGAAGTTACACCCTGAAATAAGGAGAGAAGGAGAAGTTACACCCTGAAATAAGGAGAGAAGGAGAAGTTACACCCTGAAATAAGGAGAGAAGGAGAAGTTACACCCTGAAATAAGGAGAGAAGGAGAAGTTACACCCTGAAATAAGGAGAGAAGGAGAAGTTACACCCTGAAATAAGGAGAGAAGGAGAAGTTACACCCTGAAATAAGGAGAGAAGGAGAAGTTACACCCTGAAATAAGGAGAGAAGGAGAAGTTACACCCTGAAATAAGGAGAGAAGGAGAAGTTACACCCTGAAATAAGGAGAGAAGGAGAAGTTACACCCTGAAATAAGGAGAGAAGGAGAAGTTACACCCTGAAATAAGGAGAGAAGGAGAAGTTACACCCTGAAATAAGGAGAGAAGGAGAAGTTACACCCTGAAATAAGGAGAGAAGGAGAAGTTACACCCTGAAATAAGGAGAGAAGGAGAAGTTACACCCTGAAATAAGGAGAGAAGGAGAAGTTACACCCTGAAATAAGGAGAGAAGGAGAAGTTACACCCTGAAATAAGGAGAGAAGGAGAAGTTACACCCTGAAATAAGGAGAGAAGGAGAAGTTACACCCTGAAATAAGGAGAGAAGGAGAAGTTACACCCTGAAATAAGGAGAGAAGGAGAAGTTACACCCTGAAATAAGGAGAGAAGGGAGAAGTTACACCCTGAAATAAGGAGAGAAGGAGAAGTTACACCCTGAAATAAGGAGAGAAGGAGAAGTTACACCCTGAAATAAGGAGAGAAGGAGATAGTTACACCCTGAAATAAGGAGAGAAGGAGAAGTTACACCCTGAAATAAGGAGAGAAGGAGAAGTTACACCCTGAAATAAGGAGAGAAGGAGAAGTTACACCCTGAAATAAGGAGAGAAGGAGAAGTTACACCCTGAAATAAGGAGAGAAGGAGAAGTTACACCCTGAAATAAGGAGAGAAGGAGATAGTTACACCCTGAAATAAGGAGAAGGAGAAGTTACACCTGAAATAAGGAGAGAAGGAGAAGTTACACCCTGAAATAAGGAGAGAAGGAGAAGTTACACCCTGAAATAAGGAGAGTGGGAAATAACTAGGCCATCAAAAGTCCCGAAGGCTTTGAGCAGCATACAATTTACCATGTTTTAATCAGAGAGAAAGAGAGAGAGATGCATGGAAAAGAAGAGATGTCAAGAGAGATGCAGAGAGACTGCGTGTGTGAGAGAGGAAGTGCATGTTTGAGAGAGATAGAGAGCGAGAGTGCGATGTCAAGAGAGATGCAGAGAGAGTGCGTGAGTGTGAGAGAGAGAGGGAGAGTGAGAGAGGGAGAGTGAGAGAGAGAGGGAAAGTGAGAGAGAGATAGAGAGGGATAAAGAGAGATACTTTAAGCTTAATATGAAGTTATTAATGACGAAAATCCTTCATTACCACCGAACAACTATATTGTTATTTACATGACGTGGTTGAAGTAATACATAGTGATAGGCTATTGATCGATCATTAGGACTTACAATTTTTACCGATGATCATTATTTAAATCGACCATACTAGTGAGCGTGCATTGAGGGGGCATAGCGAGGAGTACAGATGGGGGTAGAGAGAAGAGAAAGCAGAGAAGACAGAGAGAGAGAGAAGGAGAGAGAGAGAGAGAGAGAGAGAGAGAGCGCGCGTTACCTACATCTTTTCCTCTGATTCCTTTTCTCCATCATCTGTAACGAGGATATATTAATAAGAGAGGAAAATGCTCTTTCTTCAGCCATCTTAAGAAGAAGAATACAAAAAGGTAGTAGTATTTTCCAAGTATAATTGAGCATGAGACGATCACATAATTGCATAGTAACTTCAAACTCACATGTCACCGTGCCATATCGCCTAGGTAGTTATCTTTCTTTCTTTCTTTTATTTTTTGACTGAATATTAGCAATTTGACAGGTCTATTACTTAAAATTGGCTTCTTTCATCGTGATCAATTTGTCTGCTATACACATGCAAATGAAAAGAGTCGTAAACCATTCTGTGAGCAGGGAACAGAGACCGACCTCTTTGGAAAGGTGATTTGAACACTGTCAGCTTCCACCGAACAACAGGACGACCATCGTTCGTTTCTAATAAGTGGTTTTGACTCTCATTATGGTAACCCAGCTGCAGATAATGACCTAAAACAGTGTTTCCCAACTCCGGTCCTCCAGTTCCACCAACAGCACATATTGATGTTGTAGCCAGCGGACAAACGCACTGATTCAACTTAACGAGGGTTATTTGTTAACAAGTTTAATCAGGTGTGCTTGTTGAGAGCTACACTAAATAATGTGTATTGTTGGGGGTACTGGAGGACTGGAGTTGAGAACCGCTGATGGGGGTACTGGAGGGACTGGAGTTGAGGAACCACTGTTGGTGGTACTGGAGGACTGGAGTTGGGAACCACTGTTGGGGGTACTGGAGGACTGGAGTTGGGAACCACTGTTGAGGGTACTGGAGGACTGAAGTTGGGAACCACTGTTGGTGGTACTGGAGGACTGGAGTTGGGAACCACTGTTGAGGGTACTGGAGGACTGAAGTTGGGCACCACTGTTGGTGGTACTGGAGGACTGGAGTTGGGAACCACTGTTGGGGGTACTGGAGGACTGGGTTGGGAACCGCTGTTGGGGTACTGGAGGACTGAGACTGGGAACCACTGTTGAGGGTACTGGGGGACTGAAGTTGGGGAACCACTGTTAGGGGGTACTGGAGGACTGGAGTTAGGAACCACTGTTGGGGGTACTGGAGGACTGGAGTTGGGAACCACTGTTGGGGGTACTGGAGGACTGGAGTTGGGAACCACTGTTGGGGGTACTGGAGGACTGGAGTTGGGAACCACTGTTGGGGGTACTGGAGGACTGGAGTTGGGAACCACTGTTGGGGGTACTGGAGGACTGGAGTTGGGAACCACTGTTGGGGGTACTGGAGGACTGAAGTTGGGAACCACTGTTGAGGGTACTGGAGGACTGAAGTTGGGAACCGCTGTTGGTGGTACTGGAGGACTGGAGTTGGGAACCACTGTTGGTGGTACTGGAGGACTGGAGTTGGGAACCACTGTTGGGGGTACTGGAGGACTGGATTTGGGAACCACTGTTGTGGGTACTGGAGTTGGGAACCACTGTTGGGGGTACTGGAGGACCGGAGTTGGGAACCACTGTTCATCAGTATAAAGCCATTCTGTACCCTAATCAACATGTCTAGAGTTGTACTGCGTTGACAACAGTATAACATTCAGTCATCAGTATAAATCCATTCTGTACTCTAATCAACATGTCTAGAGTAGTACTGCGTTGACAGTATAAATCCATTCTGTACTCTAATCAACATGTCTAGAGTAGTACTGCGTTGACAGTGGTCCTTCTGTAGCTCAGTTGGTAGAGCATGGCGCTTGTAACGCCAGGGTAGTGGGTTCGATTCCCGGGACCACCCATACTTAGAATGTATGCACACATGACTGTAAGTCGCTTTGGATAAAAGCGTCTGCTAAATGGCATATATTATTATTATATTA
>NW_025758546.1:0-5108 GCF_021184085.1 Oncorhynchus gorbuscha | reverse complement strand
GCTGTTTGGAGCCACAAAAGAAATGCATAATTTAACTATAAATTGCCTGATTTGCATACACCAATTAGTCAAGTTACAGAATCAGAGTTTATTAATGTTCAAAACGGAATAACTGAAATCCTCTAGATTTGTAGAGGGGAAAACAACTGGAGAAGCGGCCACAGACTGCAGGTCGCTTCGGGTAGGCGCAGGCCGTAGTCGACTGAGACACCTGCTCACACGCAGCGTCTGATGAAGGCACAAAACACGACAGGACAGGGTGATACACAATCACGGCAAAAAACACGACAGGACAGGGCGAAACGCAATCACAGCATGGTGAATACAATACAAGGAACCGACGGAACAGGAACGGATCACAAAGGAATAAATAGGGAGTCTAATCAGGGGAAAGGATCGGGAACAGGTGTGGGAAGACTAAATGATGATTAGGGAATAGGAACAGCTGGGAGCAGGAACGGAACGACAGAGAGAAGAGAGAGCGAGAGAGTGAGAGAGGGAGGGGGGAGAGAGAGGGATAGAACCAAACAAGACCAGCAGAGGGAAACGAATAGCATGGGGAGCACAGGGACAAGACATGACAATAAATGACAAACATGACAGTACCCCCCACTCACCGGCGCCTCCTGGCGCACTCGAGGAGGAATCCTGGCGGCAACGGAGGAAATCATCGATGAGCGAACGGTCCAGCACGTCCCCGAGACGGAACCCAACTCCTCTCCTCAGGACCGTAACCCTCCCAATCCACTAGGTATTGGTGACCCCGTCCCGAGAACGCATGTCCATAATTTTATGTACCTTGTAAATAGGTGCGCTCTCGACAAGGACGGGAGGGGGAGGGAAGACGAACGGGGGTGCGAAGAAAGGGCTTAACACAGGAGACATGGAAGACAGGATGGACGCGACGAAGATGTCGCGGAAGAAGCAGTCGCACAGCGACAGGATTGACGACCTGGGAGACACGGAACGGACCAATGAACCGCGGAGTCAACTTACGAGAAGCTGTCGTAAGAGGAAGGTTGCGAGTGGAAAGCCACACTCTCTGGCCGCAACAATACCTTGGACTCTTAATCCTGCGTTTATTGGCGGCTCTCACCGTCTGTGCCCTGTAACGGCAAAGTGCAGACCTCACCCTCCTCCAGGTGCGCTCACAACGTTGGACAAACGCTTGAGCGGAGGGAACGCTGGACTCGGCAAGCTGGGATGAGAACAGAGGAGGCTGGTAACCCAGACTACTCTGAAACGGAGATAACCCGGTAGCAGACGAAGGAAGCGAATTGTGAGCGTATTCTGCCCAGGGAGCTGTTCTGCCCAAGACGCAGGGTTTCTGAAAGAAAGGCTGCGTAGTATGCGACCAATCGTCTGATTGGCCCTCTCTGCTTGACCGTTAGACTGGGGATGAAACCCGGAAGAGAGACTGACGGACGCACCAATCAAACGACAGAACTCCCTCCAAAACTGTGACGTGAATTGCGGACCTCTGTCTGAAACGGCGTCTAACGGAGGCCATGAATTCTGAATACATTCTCAATAATGATTTGTGCCGTCTCCTTAGCGGAAGGAAGTTTAGCGAGGGGAATGAAATGTGCCGCCTTAGAGAACCTATCGACAACCGTCAGAATCACAGTCTTCCCCGCAGACAAAGGCAGACCGGTAATGAAGTCTAAGGCAATGTGAGACCATGGTCGAGAAGGAATGGGGAGCGGTCTGAGACGACCGGCAGGAGGAGAGTTACCCGACTTAGTCTGCGCGCAGTCCGAACAGGCAGCCACGAAACGGCGCGTGTCACGCTCCTGAGTCGGCCACCAAAAGCGCTGGCGAATAGACGCAAGAGTGCCTCGAACACCGGGATGACCCGCTAACTTGGCAGAGTGAGCCCACTGAAGAACAGCCAGACGAGTGGAAACAGGAACGAAAAGGAGGTTACTAGGACAAGCGCGCGGCGACGCAGTGTGCGTGAGTGCTTGCTTAACCTGTCTTTCAATTCCCCAGACTGTTAACCCGACAACACGCCCATAAGGAAGAATCCCTCGGGATCAGTAGAAGCCACAGAAGAACTAAACAGACGGGATAAGGCATCAGGCTTGGTGTTCTTGCTACCCGGACGGTAAGAAATCACAAACTCGAAACGAGCGAAAAACAACGCCCAACGAGCTTGACGGGCATTAAGTCGTTTGGCAGAACGGATGTACTCAAGGTTCTTATGGTCTGTCCAAACGACAAAAGGAACGGTCGCCCCCTCCAACCACTGTCGCCATTCGCCTAGGGCTAAGCGGATGGCGAGCAGTTCACGGTTACCCACATCATAGTTGCGCTCAGATGGCGACAGGCGATGAGAAAAATAAGCGCAAGGATGAACCTTATCGTCAGACTGGAAGCGCTGGGATAGGATGGCTCCCACGCCTACCTCTGAAGCGTCAACCTCGACAATGAATTGTCTAGTGACGTCAGGAGTAACGAGGATAGGAGCGGACGTAAAACGTTCTTTTAGAAGATCAAAAGCTCCCTGGGCGGAACCGGACCACTTAAAACACGTCTTGACAGAAGTAAGAGCTGTGAGAGGGGCAGCAACTAGACCGAAATTACGAATGAAACGCCGATAGAAATTAGCGAAACCTAAAAGCGCTGCAACTCGACACGTGACCTTGGAACGGGCCAATCACTGACAGCTTGGACCTTAGCGGAATCCATCTGAATGCCTTCAGCGGAAATAACGGAACCGAGAAAAGTAACGGAGGAGACATGAAAAGAGCACTTCTCAGCCTTTACGTAGAGACAATTCTCTAAAAGGCGCTGTAGAACACGTCGAACGTGCTGAACATGAATCTCGAGTGACGGAGAAAAAATCAGGATATCGTCAAGATAGACAAAAACAAAAATGTTCAGCATGTCTCTCAGAACATCATTAACTAATGCCTGAAAAACAGCTGGCGCATTGGCGAGACCGAACGGCAGAACCCGGTACTCAAAATGCCTAACGGAGTGTTAAACGCCGTTTTCCACTCGTCCCCCTCTCTGATGCGCACGAGATGGTAAGCGTTACGAAGGTCCAACTTAGTAAAGCACCTGGCTCCCTGCAGAATCTCGAAGGCTGATGACATAAGGGGAAGCGGATAACGATTCTTAACCGTTATGTCATTCAGCCCTCGATAATCCACGCAGGGGCGCAGAGTACCGTCCTTCTTTTAACAAAAAGAACCCCGCCCCGGCCGGAGAGGAAGAAGGCACTATGGTACCGGCGTCAAGAGACACAGACAAATAATCCTCGAGAGCCTTACGTTCGGGAGCCGACAGAGAGTATAGTCTACCTCGAGGAGGAGTGGTCCCCGGAAGGAGATCAATACTACAATCATACGACCGGTGAGGAGGAAGGGAGTTGGCTCGGGACCGACTGAAGACCGTGCGCAGATCATGATATTCCTCCGGCACTCCTGTCAAATGCCAGGTTCCTCCTGAGAAGTAGGGACAGAAGAAATGGGAGGGATGGCAGACATTAAACACTTCACATGACAAGAAACGTTCCAGGATAGGATAGAATTACTAGACCAATTAATAGAAGGATTATGACATACAAGCCAGGGTGACCCAAAACAACAGGTGTAAACGGTGAACGGAAAATCAAAAAGACATAGTCTCACTGTGGTTACCAGATACTGTGAGAGTTAAAGGTAGTGTCTCAAATTTGATACTGGGAAGATGACTACCATCTAAGGCAAACATGGGCGTAGGCCTGTCTAACGGTCTGAAAGGAATGTTATGTTTCCGAGCCCATGCTTCGTCCATGAAACAACCCTCAGCCCCAGAGTCAATCAAAGCACTGCATGTAGCACCCGAACCGGTCCAGCGTAGATGGACCGACATAGTAGTACAAGATCTAGATGAAGGGACCTGAGTAGTAGCGCTCACCAGTAGCCCTCCGCTTACTGATGGGCTCTGGCCTCTTACTGGACATGAAATAACAAAATGTCCAGCAACTCCGCAATAGAGGCACAGGCGGTTGGTGATCCTCTGTTCCCTCTCCTTATTCGAGATGCGAATCCCTCCCAGCTGCATGGGCTCAGTCTCAAAGCCAGAGGAGGGAGATGGTTGCGATGCGGAGCAGGGAAACACCGTTGATGCGAGCTCTCTTCCACGAGCCCGGTGACGAAGATCTACCCGTCGTTCTATGCGGATGGCGAGAGCAATCAAAGAGTCCACATCTGAAGGAACCTCCCGGGAGAGAATCTCATCCTTAACCACTGCGTGGAGTCCCTCCAGAAAACGAGGCGAGCAGCGCCGGCTCGTTCCACTCACTAGAGGCAGCAAGAGTGCGAAACTCAATGGAATAATCCGTTATGGACCGTTCACCTTGGCATAAGGAAGCCAGGGCCCTAGAAGCCTCCCCACCAAAAACTGAACGGTCAAAAACCCGAATCATCTCCTCTTTAAAGTTCTGGAATCTGTTAGAGCAATCAGCCCTTGCCTCCCAGATAGCTGTGCCCCATTCTCGAGCCCGGCCAGTAAGGAGTGAAATGACGTAAGCAACCCGAGCTCTCTCTCTAGAGTATGTGTGGGGTTGGAGAGAGAACACAATCTCACACTGCGTGAGAAAGGAGCGGCACTCAGTGGGCTGCCCGGAGTAGCAAGGTGGGTTATTAACCCTGGGTTCTGGAGGCTCGGCAGGCCAGGGAGTAACAGGTGGCACGAGACGTAGACTCTGGAACTGTCCAGAGAGGTCGGAAACCTGAGCGGCCAGGTTCTCCACGGCATGGCGAGCAGCAGACAATTCCTGCTCGTGTCTGCCGAGCATGGCTCCTTGGAACTCGACGGCAGTGTAACGAGCGTCTGAAGTCGCTGGGTCCATTCCTTGGTCGGTTCCTTCTGTCATGCAGGTGAAAGAGGACCCAAACGCGACTTAACAGAAACAGAGTTTATTAATGTTCAAAACGGAATAACTGAAATCCTCTAGATTTGTAGAGGGGAAAACAACTGGAGAAGCGGCACAGACTGCAGGTCGCTTAGGGTAGGCGCAGGCCGTAGTCGACTGAGACACCTGCTCACACGCAGCGTCTGATGAAGGCACAAAACACGACAGGACAGGGTGATACACAATCACGGCAAAAAACACG
>NW_025758545.1:0-5109 GCF_021184085.1 Oncorhynchus gorbuscha | reverse complement strand
AGTAAAGTTACTTTACAAACAAAAGGCATAATACTACTCGTAATGACGAGAACAGACTGGAGACTTGATCAAGAACTGCAGGTTGCCTCGGGAAGGCACTTGAACGTAGCAGACTCAGACACCTGCTCACCACGCAGCATCTGAGGGAAACACGACACGACAGGGCAATACATAGACACAGCACGGTGAATAATAGACAAGGATCCGACAGGACAGGAACGGAAAACAAGGAAGAAATAGGGACTCTAATCAGGGAAAAGATCGGGAACAGGTGTGGGAAGACTAAATGATTGATTAGGGGAATAGGAACAGCTGGGAGCAGGAGCAGACGATAGAGAGAAGAGAGAGAGAGAGTGAGAGAGGGAGGGGAGAGGGGGATAGAAAAGGGAAAGAACCTAATAAGACCAGCAGAGGGAAACGAATAGAAGGGGAAGCACAGGGACAAGACATGATAATCAATGACAAAACATGACAGTACCCCCACTCACCGGCGCCTCCTGGCGCACTCGAGAGGAATCCTGGCGGCAACGGAGGAAATCATCAATAAGTGAACGGTCCAGCACGTCCGAGACGGAACCCAACTCCTCTCCTCAGGACCGTAACCCTCCCAATCCACTAAGTATTGGTGACCCCGTCCCCGAACGCATGTCCATGATCTTACGTACCTTGTAAATAGGTGCGCTCTCGACAGGACGGGAGGGGGAGGGAAGACGAACGGGGTGCGAAGAAAGGGCTTGACACAGGAGACATGGAAGACAGGATGGACGCGACGAAGATGTCGCGGAAGAAGCAGTCGCACAGCGACAGGATTGACGACCTGGGAGACACGGAACGGACCAATGAACCGCGGAGTCAACTTACGAGAAGCTGTCGTAAGAGGAAGGTTGCGAGTGGAAAGCCACACTCTCTGGCCGCAACAATACCTTGGACTCTTAATCCTGCGTTTATTGGCGGCTCTCACAGTCTGTGCCCTGTAACGGCAAAGTGCAGACCTCACCCTCCTCCAGGTGCGCTCACAACGTTGGACAAACGCTTGAGCGGAGGGAACGCTGGACTCGGCAAGCTGGGATGAGAACAGAGGAGGCTGGTAACCCAGACTACTCTGAAACGGAGATAACCCGGTAGCAGACGAAGGAAGCGAGTTGTGAGCGTATTCTGCCCAGGGGAGCTGTTCTGCCCAAGACGCAGGGTTTCTGAAAGAAAGGCTGCGTAGTATGCGACCAATCGTCTGATTGGCCCTCTCTGCTTGACCGTTAGACTGGGGATGAAACCCGGAAGAGAGACTGACGGACGCACCAATCAAACGACAGAACTCCCTCCAAAACTGTGACGTGAATTGCGGGCCTCTGTCTGAAACGGCGTCTAACGGGAGGCCATGAATTCTGAACACATTCTCGATGATGATTTGTGCCGTCTCCTTAGCGGAAGGAAGTTTAGCGAGGGAATGAAATGTGCCGCCTTAGAGAACCTATCGACAACCGTAAGAATCACAGTCTTCCCCGCAGACAAAGGCAGACCGGTAATGAAGTCTAGGGCGATGTGAGACCATGGTCGAGAAGGAATGGGGAGCGGTCTGAGACGACCGGCAGGAGGAGAGTTACCCGACTTAGTCTGCGCGCAGTCCGAACAAGCAGCCACGAAACGGCGCGTGTCACGCTCCTGAGTCGGCCACCAAAAAGCGCTGGCGAATAGACGCAAGAGTGCCTCGAACACCGGGATGACCAGCTAACTTGGCAGAGTGAGCCCACTGAAGAACAGCCAGACAGTGGAAACAGGAACGAAAAGGAGGTTACTAGGACAGCGCGCGGCGGCGCAGTGTGCGTGAGTGCTTGCTTAACCTGTCTTTCAATTCCCCAGACTGTCAACCCGACAACACGCCCATAAGGAAGAATCCCCTCGGGATCAGTAGAAGCCACAGAAGAACTAAACAGACGGGATAAGGCATCAGGCTTGGTGTTTTTGCTACCCGGACGGTAAGAAATCACAAACTCGAAACGAGCGAAAAACAACGCCCAACGAGCTTGACGGGCATTAAGTCGTTTGGCAGAACGGATGTACTCAAGGTTCTTATGGTCTGTCCAAACGACAAAAGGAACGGTCGCCCCCTCCAACCACTGTCGCCATTCGCCTAGGGCTAAGCGGATGGCGAGCAGTTCACGGTTACCCACATCATAGTTGCGCTCAGATGGCGACAGGCGATGAGAAAAATAAGCGCAAGGATGAACCTTATCGTCAGACTGGAAGCGCTGGGATAGAATGGCTCCCACGCCTACCTCTGAAGCGTCAACCTCGACAATGAATTGTCTAGTGACGTCAGGAGTAACGAGGATAGGAGCGGACGTAAAACGTTCTTTTAGAAGATCAAAAGCTCCCTGGGCGGAACCGGACCACTTAAAACACGTCTTGACAGAAGTAAGAGCTGTGAGAGGGCAGCAACTTGACCGAAATTACGAATGAAACGCCGATAGAAATTAGCGAAACCTAAAGCGCTGCAACTCGACACGTGACCTTGGAACGGGCCAATCACTGACAGCTTGGACCTTAGCGGAATCCATCTGAATGCCTTCAGCGGAAATAACGGAACCGAGAAAAGTAACGGAGGAGACATGAAAGAGCACTTCTCAGCCTTTACGTAGAGACAATTCTCTAAAAGGCGCTGTAGAACACGTCGAACGTGCTGAACATGAATCTCGAGTGACGGTGAAAAAATCAGGATATCGTCAAGATAGACAAAAACAAAGATGTTCAGCATGTCTCTCAGAACATCATTAACTAATGCCTGAAAAACAGCTGGCGCATTGGCGAGACCAAACGGCAGAACCCGGTACTCAAAATGCCCTAACGGAGTGTTAAACGCCGTTTTCCACTCGTCCCCCTCTCTGATGCGCACGAGATGGTAAGCGTTACGAAGGTCCAACTTAGTAAAGCACCTGGCTCCCTGCAGAATCTCGAAGGCTGATGACATAAGGGAAGCGGATAACGATTCTTAACCGTTATGTCATTCAGCCCTCGATAATCCACGCAGGGGCGCAGAGTACCGTCCTTCTTCTTAACAAAAAAGAACCCCGCCCCGGCCGGAGAGGAAGAAGGCACTATGGTACCGGCGTCAAGAGACACAGATAAATAATCCTCGAGAGCCTTACGTTCGGGAGCCGACAGAGAGTATAGTCTACCCCGAGGAGGAGTGGTCCCCGGAAGGAGATCAATACTACAATCATACGACCGGTGAGGAGGAAGGGAGTTGGCTCGGGACCGACTGAAGACCGTGCGCAGATCATGATATTCCTCCGGCACTCCTGTCAAATCGCCAGGTTCCTCCTGAGAAGTGGGGACAGAAGAAATGGGAGGGATGGCAGACATTAAACACTTCACATGACAAGAAACGTTCCAGGATAGGATAGAATTACTAGACCAATTAATAGAAGGATTATGACATACTAGCCAGGGATGACCCAAAACAACAGGTGTAAAAGGTGAACGAAAAATCAAAAAAGAAATAGTCTCACTGTGGTTACCAGATACTGTGAGAGTTAAAGGTAGTGTCTCAAATCTGATACTGGGAAGATGACTACCATCTAAGGCAAACATGGGCGTAGGCTTGTCTAACTGTCTGAAAGGAATGTCATGTTTCCGAGCCCATGCTTCGTCCATGAAACAACCCTCAGCCCCAGAGTCAATCAAGGCACTGCATGTAGCACCCGAACCGGTCCAGCGTAGATGGACCGACATAGTAGTACAGGATCTAGATGAAGAGACCTGAGTAGTAGCGCTCACCAGTAGCCCTCCGCTTACTGATGAGCTCTGGCCTTTTACTGGACATGAATTGACAAAATGTCCATCAAATCCGCAATAGAGGCACAGGCGGTTGGTGATCCTCCGTTCCCTCTCCTTGGTCGAGATGCGAATACCTCCCAGCTGCATGGGCTCAGTCTCTGAGCCAGAGGAGGAGATGGTTGCGATGCGGAGCAGGGAAACACCGTTGACGCGAGCTCTCTTCCACGAGCTTGGTGACGAAGATCTACCCGTCGTTCTATGCGGATGGCGAGAGCAATCAAAGAGTCCACACTGGAAGGAACCTCCCGAGAGAGAATCTCATCTTTGACCACTGCGTGGAGTCCCTCCAGAAAACGAGCGAGCAGCGCCGGCTCGTTCCAGTCACTAGAGGCAGCAAGAGTGCGAAACTCTATAGAGTAATCCGTTATGGATCGATCACCTTGGCATAGGGAAGCCAGGGCCCTAGAAGCCTCCCTACCAAAAACTGAACGGTCAAAAACCCGAATCATCTCCTCTTTAAAGTTCTGGTAATTGTTAGAACAATCAGCCCTTGCCTCCCAGATAGCTGTGCCCCACTCTCGAGCCCGGCCAGTAAGGAGTGAAATGACGTAAGCAACCCGAGCTCTCTCGCTAGAGTATGTGTTGGGTTGGAGAGAGAACACAATATCACACTGGGTGAGAAAGGAGCGGCACTCCGTGGGCTGCCCGGAGTAGCAAGGTGGGTTATTAACCCTAGGTTCCGGAGGCTCGGCAGGCCAGGAAGTAACAGGTGGCACGAGACGAAGACTCTGGAACTGTCCAGAGAGGTCGGAAACCTGAGCGGCCAGGTTCTCCACGGCATGGCGAGCAGCAGACAATTCCTGCTCGTGTCTGCCGAGCATGGCTCCTTGGATCTCGACGGCAGTGTTACGAGCATCTGTAGTCGCTGGGTCCATTCCTTGGTCGGATCCTTCTGTTATGCAGGTGAATGAGGACCCAAAAGCGACTTGGCGAAAACAGAGTTTTTAATCCAGTAAAGTTACTTTACAAACAAAAGGCATAATACTACTCGTAATGACGAGAACAGACTGGAGACTTGATCAAGAACTGCAGGTTGCCTCGGGAAGGCACTTGAACGTAGCAGACTCAGACACCTGCTCACCACGCAGCATCTGAGGGAAACACGACACGACAGGGCAATACATAGACACAGCACGGTGAATAATAGACAAGGATCCGACAGGACAGGAACGGAAAACAAGGGAAGAAATAGGGACTCTAATCAGGGGAAAAGGATCGGAACAGGTGTGGGAAGACTAAATGATTGATTAGGGGAATAGGAACAGCTGGGAGCAG
>NW_025758544.1:0-5110 GCF_021184085.1 Oncorhynchus gorbuscha | reverse complement strand
TGTTACTTACAACCTCATGCTAATCGCATTAGCCTACGTTAGCTCAACTGTCCTGTGGATGGGACACCGATCCCAAATACATTTTAAGACCTGAGCTGCCCAGTGTCAACATCTGCTCTTGCTGGTGCTCCCAGTGCATGGCAATGCTGATTGTGTGTAGCTCAGTTATACTATTGGCATAAAAGAAAAACATTGATATGGTTTACAGGCTCAAGGAAACAATCCCCAGCAAACTTCAGTGTTTAGGCCATTCTATCATTTCAATTTTCTAAGCGAGCGTGAAAGTAACAGAAAATTGAAAGTATGTATTCTGCCACAGTCTCTTTGTAATGTTCACGGACAAGTATAGAGACAAATGTTAGAAAACAAATTTATATCCCTTGTTTCTCTGAGGGGTCAAAAGTAATTCATACGTAGCCTATGAACTGAGGTCTCAATTCAGTCGAACCTATATTGCAGTTAGTTGTTTTTCCATGGTCAAATACAATCACAGAATGTTTTAGACACTCTAAAAACATATTGCTACCTCTATTACTATCAGGTAGACTTATCACAGGTAGATGCTTTCCGTTCCCAGCCATATAGTAGGGCGGTAAAGCTGATGAATCATTCACTTTTTTATATAAGCACCAAATTTGGATGTAAATTTAGGTACCCTAAAAGGATTTAGATATGGAGCCACCCCAGATTTCAAAATTGTCCCCGACTGTAAAACTATTTTACAATTCAGAAGGACTGCTTTGAGGTGAAGGCCCTACATTTGTCACAGAGCTAGATTTATGGACCCTGAAAAGGTTTAATATATGGAGCCACCACAGATGTAGCACTTGGGGCCATGGTGGCCATCTTACAAAATGGTCATAGACATTAGTACTATTTCACAGTTAAGAAGGACTTTTTCGAGACAAACACACCAAATTTGACACAAGGAAGATCTATGTAGCATGGAATTATTTAGGTATGAAGACACCACAGATTTGGCCCCTAGGGTCTGTGGCAGACATCTTACAAAATGGCCACTGTCTGTAATACAATGTTACTGTTCTGATGGCTTTTTTAGATAAACACGCCTAAAAATATTTAGATATGGAGCCACCACAGATTTGGCCCAAGGGGCCATGGCAGCCATCCTACTAAATGGCCATAGACTGTACCACTATTTTACAAGCCTTTAATCTGTTAAAAGTCATGGCCTATACTTCTTGGCATGGATCTCATGAAAATCAAGAGGTTTGTCAGTTACACACAGTATAACACAATGAGTACAGAGGGAAACACAGCAGCCATGTAGGCCAAATGAATTCATAAGGAAATAATTTACATTGTTTCCTATGCTATGTACATAGTGGGAATGGGTCTTTCTATAAATAAAGGGGCCAATGTGTGACATCAGGGTCAAAATTTCAAAATGGTTTGATATATATTTAAACATGATTTTCTTGCAGCTTCACATGTGTAGTTATAGGAATGCACGCCTAGGTAGCTACAATGGGAACCTAGCTCCACCTAGTAACAACAAAACATCTACATCTACATGGACACCATGTTTCTTTGTCATGCCTAGTTGCCAGGGCTTTTGTGCTTAAGTCAACTCCTCCATCATGTATAGCCATGTTAAACATTCCTGAAGAATGAAAAAAATAAACAGCATTTCTATAAGATTAATAGTTGATATAATTGTAATGAACACTAGGGGAGACAGAGAGCTGGTTTCAAGTGCAGGGCGCAGCAGGTGTTTATTATTGGGGTGGCAGGTAGCCTAGTGGTTGGACTAACAACCGAAATGTTGCAAGATTGAATCCCTGAGTTGACTAGGTAAAAATCTGTCCTTCTGCCCTTGAATGAGGCAGTTAACCCACTGTTCCTAAGTTGTATTGTGAATAAAAAGTTGTTCTTAACTGACTTGCCTAGCTAAATAAAGGTTAAAAGAAAAGGTGCAGGGGGTCCAAATGGGATGAAGTACAGGCAGGCAAAAGTTGTCATTAGTGAGGCAGGCAAAAGTTGTCATTAGTGAGGCAGGCAAAAGTTGTCATTAGTGAGGCAGGCAAAAGTTGTCATTAGTGAGGAAGGCAAAAGCTGTCATTAGTGAGGCAGGCAAAAGTTGTCATTAGTGAGGCAGGCAAAAGTTGTCATTAGTGAGGCAGGCAAAAGTTGTCATTAGTGAGAAAACAATGCTTAGGAGGAAGAAATGCACAAAGAGACAGACAGAGTAAATCATGGGAAAAGTCCAGGCTTCTGAAAATGTGTCACAAAACAAACAATACCTCACAGTGATGGGGTGCAAAGAACTGAACTAGTGTGTGATAATGACATACAGGTGATCTGAGAGTGAGCTGCATTCAGGAAATCTAGGTGTGTGAGCTGTGTTCAGAGGATTTTATGTGTGTGGGAGTTGAAGCAGATGTTATAATACAATGTGTTCTTTTAACAAAATCATTGATAATAACAACAAATAATGAAATCATAATCAGTAAACCTTTCAAGCATTGTGTCTGAAACCCTATGACCTTCACATCCAATGGGTTTTGAGAAGGAGGTGAGGAGAGAAATTGCAACAAATCAATGAAATGCATTTGAGATTCTCCCAAGGACAGAGGAAACGGTATTGAGCTAGATATTAAAACCCCCATCCAGTCATTGTAATTTTACTGTATGTAATAAATCGTTATTGTTTATTTAATGAAAATAACTCAAATATATTTGATTGTTTATTTCTCTGAGCCTCCTTTGGCCCTGAAATGCTCAGTCTGATCGTGTGGGTGTTAGGAAAATATTTTTTGAAGATATTTGTATAGACAGCCTTAATTGGCCTACAGGGAGGAGGTGAGGGGCCCTCCGGAGTGTGGTGTCAGAAAATAACCTCACACTCAACGTCACAAACTAAGGAGATGATTGTGGACTTTGAGGAAACAAAGAGGGAACACCCCTATCACATCGATGGAACAGTAGTGGAGAGGGTAGTAAGTTTTAAGTTCCTCGGCATACACATCACAGAACAAACTGAATTGGTCCACCCACACAGACAGCATCGTGAAGAAGGCGCAGCAGCGCCTCTTCAACCTCAGTGAAGAAATTTGTCTTGTCACCAAAAGCACTCACAAACTTCTACAGATGCACAATCGAGACATCCTGGCGGGCTGTGGTCATCGCCTGGTGCGGCAACTGCTCCGCCCACAACCATAAGGCTCTCAGAGGGTAGTGAGGTACAACGCATCACCGTGGGCAAACTACTCACCTGCCCTCCAGGACACCTACACCACCCGATGTTACAGGAAGGCCATAAAGATCATCAAGGACATCAACCACCGAGCCACTGCCTGTTCACCCCCTATCATCAGAAGGCAAGGTCAGTACAGGTGCATCAAAGCTGGGACCGAGACTGAAAAACAGCTTTTATCTCAAGGCCATCAGACTGTTAAACAGCACTAATATTGGTGGCTGCTGCCAACACACTGACTCAACTCCAGCCACTTTAATAATGGGAATTGATGGGAAATTATGTAAAAATATATCACTAGCCACTTTAACAATGCTACCTAATAATGTTTACATTTACACATGGATTCATCTCATATGTATACGTATATACTGTACTCTATATCATCTACTGCATCTTTATGTAATACATGTATCACTAGCCACTTTGTTTACATACTCATCTCATATGTATATACTGTCCTCGATACCATCTACTGTATCTTGCCTATGCCGCTTTGTACCATCACTCATTCATATATCTTTATGTACATATTCTCTATCCCCCTACACTTGTGTGTATAAGACAGTAGTTTTGGAATTGTTAGTTATATTACTTGTTGGTTATTACTGCATTATCAGAACTAGAAGCACAAGCATTTCGCTACACTCGCATTAACATCTGCTAACCATGTGTATGTGACAAATAAAATTTGATTTGATTCGATTTGATTTGAATTGGCTGATAGGATGGTCTAGAGCCCACCCCCTTATCCAGATGAACAGTCATTGGTCTATTATAATCAGATCACATTGTGACATCATGACATGAGCCAAATGTTCCATCCCACCTGAACAGGCTGTAATTCATTGAGTTGCCATCCAGAGTCACATTTATTTATTTTCCAAGCTATAGCACACAATATTTTACATGTAGCAGGTTTTTATTAAAGGACCAAAGTGTTCGGTCTGCTGTGTTTTTTCCTTTTGTGGTACTGATATTGTCGTGGCCCTTTCTGCTTCTGTGTGGTGGAAATATCATAAGAAAACGTAAAATCTAGTTTTTAACTGCCCTGGCTCCTTTTAACATTTTTAGACAGTGCCAGACTGACAACACCTATCTCTGGTCTAGCAGTAGATACTGTTGTTTTTGCTGTATGGCATTATTGAATAAGATTACCAATGGTTAGCTAGGTAGCTAGGATATACAGTATGTCAGTCAGCTAATCTTTTAAGGGAACGGGAAATACCTAGTCTGTTGTACAACTGAATGCCTTCAACTGAAATGTGTTTTCCGCATTTAACCCAACCCCTCTGAATCAGAGAAGTGCAGTAACAGCAGTTAATTAAAACGTCAATAAACATTAAATCTTGTGCAGAAATGGAGAATTCTTACTTTATCTTGGTATAGGCAGCTATCTACGGTATAGGCAGCTATCTATTAAAATGTTTAATGAATAGAATAATAGATTCATAGAATGGAGTTGAAGGGTGCACTCCTACTTTGAAAGGACAGGAAGTACTGTGCACTTAACCAATAACAGGGATTACCTGACATGTGAATAATATCTAACATTACGTTTTCTTTTGGTTTTACATGCTATTACAGAGATCTTACGTTTTCCTGTAGTTCTTGGACCAGGTTTGCACTGCAGCAGGGATTTTGCACATACCTCCAACAGACCTTCTCCAGATCCTTCAGTTTTTTCGATGCAGTCTCTGGGCAATAATAGACCAGCTCCTTCCAAAGATGTTCTATTGGGTACAGGTCTGGAGACTGGCTAGGCCACCCAGGACCTTGAGATGCTTCTTACGGAGCCACTCCCAGCTGTTCTGCTGTGTGCTTCGGGTCGCTGTCATGCTGGAAGACCCAGCCACGACCCATCTTCAACGCTCTTACTGAGGGAAGGAGGTA
>NW_025758543.1:0-5110 GCF_021184085.1 Oncorhynchus gorbuscha | reverse complement strand
TGTGACGTAGAAGTCCGTCACTGGCCGCGGGCAGCATTTGGTTCTTTAACGCACACACATATTCTTCACCTCCTCCCTGCGCCATTATAAGATAAGTGTAACAATGTGGGTCGACACACAAATTAACTTCTGTCTTGGTGCATGCATTTCACACCTGTCAGTGTTCATATTTGAGAGATACAATAAGTATTATACTTATCAATGTTGTGGATGAGCGCATTGTTTGTTTGTTCTGTTCCTCTCTCTCCATCTCTGTAGCTTCCGGGTATGCTGGAAAGGACCCGAGCTAAGGGAATTGGGTTGGCTTTATAGTGCCTGTCCCAAATGGCTCAGTAATGCATATGGGCATATTGAAAGATATTGTCAGTAGTGATGTAATGTTGTAAATGTTATGTTGTGATATTGTTTAAAACCGTGTTGCAATGTATATCCTTTAGTATGTTTAGTTCATGGAAAATGTAGGTTTGTTTTGTTAATTGATTAATTAATTAGGGTTAATTGTTCTGAGGGGAGGGGCTAGCCCTACAAAAGGAGCCTCTCTTTCAGTCATGGGGAGGTTTTTTGTTTTGGATTGAGCTGTGGATGGGGCAGCATTGTTTTTAAGCTGTCCCATAAGGTAGGCGTTGATGGCAGTACTGTTGTTTTTTGTTCCGAATCACTTGTAAATAAACACCTTTGCACAGAAGAACTTTGCGGTTCCGCCATCTTTTATTTTGATAGAGGTTAGGTTATCCAGTTTAGCCTTCTGGCCTACTCTACGTGACATATGGTGGCAGTGGTGGGATGGCGTACCGCAAATCAGTGAATTCCAACAAGAGAGGTAAAGGAATGCGTACAGGATTGCGTTCTCAGCAACAGCATCAACTGTCAGAAAAGGTACCTGAAGTTGAACCGGGGTGGAATACCATGGAATCGTCTGGTGAAGAAGAGGTCAAGTATGAGAAACTAGGAGCCCGACCGTGGGGCCAAAGACAACCAGAACTGGGTGAGCTGCTGACTGAAGGAGCAGTTGGGGGACCAGAACCACACCCAACCATGGTAACCCTTTTTCAGCAACTTTTCACCTGCCTGAGAGGAGGACGAAGACCTCAACTAGGAGTTATGTGGCCTACGCCAATCTATCCTCACAGCTCCCACCAGGGGGAACTCGTCAGTGAGAGCCCAAGATTGGGTCTTCCCAACACCAGGATGACAAAGGCTTGATGCAGCAGGGACTTCAACTCCACAGCAGGCACCCCAAGCAGTAATGAGGCCAGCACCAGGAGACCAGTCCAGCAGTGTTAACGTCCATCTTCCAGCATTCCTGAGGGAAGGAGCCAAAGATGCCCTCATACCAGCAGGGGGAGGACATTGAAAACTACCTGCTGAGGTTTGAGCGCATGGCTAAGGCGTGGCAGTGGCCAGAGGGGAGAGTGGGCCTGCAGGCTTGTCCCATTGCTCACGGGCAAGGCCTTAGAGGCTTACAGCTGGATGAGGGGCTGTCCAATGTCTACAAGGGCTTGAAGGAAGCGCTGCTGGTGAAGTTTGACATCTCACCGGAAACCTACCGTCAACGCTTCAGAGCTGCATCAACGCCATCGGGTGAGTCGCCGACAGAGACGTACCACCGCCTCAAGGGTCTCTACCGACGATGGGTTCGACCGGGGGAGAAGACACAGGACCTAAATCGGGAGGTCATCATCCTCGAGCAACTTCTACAAGTTCTACCACATGACATTCGAACCTGGGTCCGAGAGCACGAGCCCAAGGACGGGCTTATAGCGGCCAAGCTTGCACTGCAGTATCTTTTAATGCACGTAAAGGGGGGCCCACCACAACCTGCAGCACCCGCTCCAAGGAGTCTCAGAGACACAAGGGACATCAGAACGCCAGAGATGGTGGAGGTAACTCTGGGGTTATGTGTCTGGGGGAGGGGAGGTAAGGGATCATGCAGTTCGGCCTGATGGGAGTGGGTCTGACCTGTTTTACTTTGCCGGCAGCAGGGCACAAAGCTTCACTCGTGTCCGCTACGCATCCAAGCCTCCTCGGGTTACTGTTATGTACCCAGAGAGGGGGATGGTGTTCAGAATAGACAGACTCGGGAAGGGGCATGCTTGGTACCTGTAAAAGTGAATGGTAAAAGTCTTACTGCAATGATTGACACCGGCAGTTCCCCTGTCATTGATCAGAAAAGGTAATGTACCTGTTAATGACATTGATTATGGCCTACTCAGACACTGATCAATGTGTCCATGGCGACCAGTCACAGCAGCCCACAGCTGAGCTCACAGTTGAGATTCAGGGTCAGAAATACCTCCTCAAAGTTGGGGTAATGGAGAAGCTACCTTTTGAGATGATTTTGAGAGGATGTGCCAGTACTCTCTGATCTGTTGGGAAGTGTGGGGTCAGCTATATGATAGTCAGTTTGCCAGTCTGATGTTCAGATGGCATGTTCGGGTGTCACTGTGCCCAGGCCAAAGCTGGTTTACAACCTCTGCCTGACTTGTGTGATAGTCTGTGCGAGGGGGAACCAAAGGCCTAGAAAGTCACGCGCCTGTAAGGCGTCTGAAGTATGTAAGTCCCCTGTACCTGTTGCTGATGTCTGTTAGAGGTGCAATGGGATGTTCCACAAAATTTTGCTACACTGCAGAAGTCTGACGCAACCTTGAAATGTTTGTTTGACAAGGCCTTAGCTGGGACAGTCAATCTTCATGTGGGGGATTTACACAGTAGACAACTACATACTGTACCTTGGGTCAGAGGCAGATAGCAGGAAGTTGGTGGTGCGATCTACCTGTAGACCACTTGTTCAAACCTTGCACATACACAGTTCCATGGGCAGGCATCTAGGCAACATAAGACCTATCTTAGGCCAGGCTCCGTTTCTTTTGGCCCTCCATGTATACTATGATGTACAAAAAAATACTGCAAAATCATGCCCCACGTGCCAGAAAACCAGTGCTGTCCGTAGGTCTGAAGGGCTCCTCCATGTTCACTGCCTGTTATCTCTACCCCCATTCAAGAGAATTGCCATGGACATTGTTGGACCCTTGGAGAAGAGTAGTGCAGGTTACAAGTATATATTGGTGATCTGTGACTATGCCACCCAGTTCCAGAGCCTTCCCACTCCGTTCCATAACCACTCCAAAATAATCAGTGCTCTTGTTCAGCTCTTCTCTCGTGTAGGAATCCCAGATGAAATCCTGACGGACCAAGGGACAAACTTCACCTGTTTCTTGGTTCTGGGTTGAGGGCTATTCCTGATGGACTCCACTTTCTCCACCTGAGGCCGAACTTCACCCTTACCCAGCTGGTAACCCAGGTACTTTGTCTCCTGTTTCGCCCACTCACACTTCAGGAGGTTAAGCTTGTGAGGCCTGCTTCATGAATCTTCCTCAGGACTCTGCTAAGATGCTGTATGTGCTCCTCCCAGGAGTGGCTGTAGATCACCACGTCCGTCCAAGTAAGCAGCACAGTAATCGCCACAGTCCTGGAGGACCTTGTCCATCAGCCTCTGAAAGTCGCAGGGGGCCCATGAAGGCCAAACGGCATGACCTTGAACTGGAACAGGCCCATTGGCGTCCGGAATGCAGTGTAGGCCTGGATTGTTCATCCAGGGGCACCTGCCAAAGTACCCTTTGCAGAGATCCAATGTGGTGATGTAATGAGCTCTACCTATTCTCTCCAGTAAGTCGTCAATGCGGCATGGGATAGGACAACTGGGGGAGATGGCATTCACCTTTACGGAAGTCCATGCAGACGCGCAAAGAGCCATCCTTCTTTGGGACAATGACACATTAGGGCTGCTCCATTCACTTGAAGATGGCTCGACAACATTCATCTCTATCATGGTGTGGACCTTCCTTGAGGGCTACCACCAGCCTCTCAGGCACACGGTGTAAGGATGCTGGGCGGACAGGGTTCTGGCCAGGTTTCAAACGAATGGACGTGTTCTAGGACTTTGGTTCTTCCTGGTCTCTGACTGAAGAGGGCCGGATACTTGCCAAACAGCTGCTTCAGCTCATCTTGCTTGTCTTCTTCCAGGTGAGCCAGTATGACTTCTGCTCGTTCTTTCCATGCCTCTGTGACCCCATCCGACTCATCCTCTCTACTCTGCGGGACTAGAAAAAGGATCTTTCCTTTGAGAGTTCCTCTCTCCTCCCAGGCCTTGAGAAGGTTCACATGGTAGATTTGATTTTTCTACCCTTGTCCGGGCAGCACCTCGTAGGTCACTGGGCCCATCTTCCTCCGATTAGGTACGGTCCTTGCCATTGCGCAAGGAGCTTGCTGGTAGACGAGGGAAGGAGGAGCAGGACTTTCTGTCCTGGCTCATACTTTCTGTGGCGAGCGTGCTGGTCAGAGCCTCTTCTGGGCCTTCTGGGCTTGCTGAAGGTTTGTCGAAGCTTCCTTCTCGGTGACCGTTCCAACCTGTCTCGCATCTGGAGGACATACTGGACAATCCCCTGTCCTGAGGTAGCTACTGGGGAACCTTCCCAGCACTTCTTCAGCAGGTCCAGTGGTCCTTGCACTGGCCATCCATAGAGGAGTTCGAATGGCGAGAAACCTGTCGATGCCTGAGGCACCTCCCTGTAAGCAAAAAGCAGAAAGGGTAACCACTTATCCCAGTCTCTACCAGTGTCAGCCACAAACTTCCTCAGCATGTTCTTGAGCGTTTGATTGAATCTCTCTACAAGCCCATCCGTTTGGGGATGGTAGGGAGTAGTCCTCAAGCCTTTAATGCCCAGCTGTCGGTGGAGTTGAACCATCAGTCGCGAGGTGAAGTTTGTCCCTTGGTCCGTCAGGATTTCCTCATCTTTGGGATTCCTACACGCGAGAAGAGCTGAACAAGAGCACATTGATTATTTTTGGAGTGGTTATGGAACGGAGTGGGAAGGCTTCTGGGAACCGGGTGGCATAGTCACAGATCACCAATATATACTTGTAACCTGCACTACTCTTCTCCATGGGTCCAACAATGTCCATGGCAATTCTCTTGAATGGGGTAGAGATAACAGGCAGTGAACATAGAGGAGCCCTTTCAGACCTACGGACAGCACTGGTTTTCTGGCACGTGGGGCACTTTACTCAGTGCTTCAACAAAGTACTGAGTAAAGGGTCTGAATACTTATGT
>NW_025758542.1:0-5110 GCF_021184085.1 Oncorhynchus gorbuscha | reverse complement strand
ACATGACTGAATACAAACAGTGCAGCTATTCCCTCCGCAAGGCTATTAAACAAGCTAAGCGTCAGTACAGAGACAAAGTGGAATCTCAATTCAATGGCTCAGACACAAGAGGCATGTGGCAGGGTCTACAGTCAATCACGGACTACAAGATGAAATCCAGCCCAGTCACGGACCAGGATGTCTTGCTCCCAGGCAGACTAAATAACTTTTTTGCCCGCTTTGAGGACAATACAGTGCCACTGACACGGCCTGCAACGGAAACATGCGGTCTCTCCTTCACTGCAGCCGAGGTGAGTAAGACATTTAAACGTGTTAACCCTCGCAAGGCTGCAGGCCCAGACGGCATCCCCAGCCGCGCCCTCAGAGCATGCGCAGACCAGCTGGCCGGTGTGTTTACGGACATATTCAATCAATCCCTATACCAGTCTGCTGTTCCCACATGCTTCAAGAGGGCCACCATTGTTCCTGTTCCCAAGAAAGCTAAGGTAACTGAGCTAAACGACTACCGCCCCGTAGCACTCACTTCCGTCATCATTACATTTACATTTACATTTAAGTCATTTAGCAGACGCTCTTATCCAGAGCGACTAACAAATTGGTGCATTCACCTTATGACATCCAGTGGAACAGCCACTTTACAATAGTGCATCTACATATTTTAAGGGGGAGGGGGTGAGAAGGATTACTTTATCCTATCCTAGGTATTCCTTAAAGAGGTGGGGTTTCAGGTGTCTCCGGAAGGTGGTGATTGACTCCGCTGTCCTGGCGTCGTGAGGGAGTTTGTTCCACCATTGGGGAGCCAGAGCAGCGAACAGTTTTGACTGGGCTGAGCGGGAACTGTACTTCCTCAGTGGTAGGGAGGCGAGCAGGCCAGAGGTGGATGAACGCAGTGCCCTTATTTGGGTGTAGGGCCTGATCAGAGCCTGGAGGTACTGAGGTGCCGTTCCCCTCACAGCTCCGTAGGCAAGCACCATGGTCTTGTAGCGGATGCGAGCTTCAACTGGAAGCCAGTGGAGAGAGCGGAGGAGCGGGGTGACGTTAGAGAACTTGGGAAGGTTGAACACTAGACGGGCTGCAGCGTTCTGGATGAGTTGTAGGGGTTTAATGGCACAGGCAGGGAGCCCAGCCAACAGCGAGTTGCAGTAATCCAGACGGGAGATGACAAGTGCCTGGATTAGGACCTGCGCCGCTTCCTGTGTGAGGCAGGGTCGTACTCTGCGGATGTTGTAGAGCATGAACCTACAGGAACGGGCCACCGCCTTGATGTTAGTTGAGAACGACAGGGTGTTGTCCAGGATCACGCCAAGGTTCTTAGCGCTCTGGGAGGAGGACACAATGGAGTTGTCAACCGTGATGGCGAGATCATGGAACGGGCAGTCCTTCCCTGGGAGGAAGAGCAGCTCCGTCTTGCCGAAGTTCAGCTTGAGGTGGTGATCCGTCATCCACACTGATATGTCTGCCAGACATGCAGAGATGCGATTCGCCACCTGGTCATCAGAAGGGGGAAAGGAGAAGATTAATTGTGTGTCGTCTGCATAGCAATGATAGGAGAGACCATGTGAGGTTATGACAGAGCCAAGTGACTTGGTGTATAGCGAGAATAGGAGAGGGCCTAGAACAGAGCCCTGGGGGACACCAGTGGTGAGAGCGCATGGTGAGGAGACAGATTCTCGCCACGCCACCTGGTAGGAGCGACCTGTCAGGTAGGATGCAATCCAAGCGTGGGCCACGCCGGAGATGCCCAACTCGGAGAGGGTGGAGAGGAGGATCTGATGGTTCACAGTATCGAAGGCAGCCGATAGGTCTAGAAGGATGAGAGCAGAGGAGAGAGAGTTAGCTTTAGCGGTGCGGAGCGCCTCCGTGATACAGAGAAGAGCAGTCTCAGTTGAATGACTAGTCTTGAAACCTGACTGATTTGGATCAAGAAGGTCATTCTGAGAGAGATAGCGGGAGAGCTGACCAAGGACGGCACGTTCAAGAGTTTTGGAGAGAAAAGAAAGAAGGGATACTGGTCTGTAGTTGTTGACATCGGAGGGATCGAGTGTAGGTTTTTTCAGAAGGGGTGCAACTCTCGCTCTCTTGAAGACGGAAGGGACGTAGCCAGCGGTCAGGGATAAGTTGATGAGCGAGGTGAGGTAAGGGAGAAGGTCTCCGGAAATGGTCTGGAGAAGAGAGGAGGGGATAGGGTCAAGCGGGCAGGTTGTTGGGCGGCCGGCCGTCACAAGACGCGAGATTTCATCTGGAGAGAGAGGGAGAAAGAGGTCAGAGCACAGGGTAGGGCACTGTGAGCAGAACCAGCGGTGTCGTTTGACTTAGCAAACGAGGATCGGATGTCGTCGACCTTCTTTTCAAAATGGTTGACGAAGTCATCTGCAGAGAGGGAGGAGGGGGGAGGGGAGGAGGATTCAGGAGGGAGGAGAAGGTGGCAAAGAGCTTCCTAGGGTTAGAGGCAGATGCTTGGAATTTAGAGTGGTAGAAAGTGGCTTTAGCAGCAGAGACAGAGGAGGAAAATGTAGAGAGGAGGGAGTGAAAGGATGCCAGGTCCGCAGGGAGGCGAGTTTTCCTCCATTTCCGCTCGGCTGCCCGGAGCCCTGTTCTGTGAGCTCGCAATGAGTCGTCAAGCCACGGAGCGGGAGGGGAGGACCGAGCCGGCCTGGAAGATAGGGGACATAGAGAGTCAAAGGATGCAGAAAGGGAGGAGAGGAGGGTTGAGGAGGCAGAATCAGGAGATAGGTTGGAGAAGGTTTGAGCAGAGGGAAGAGATGATAGGATGGAAGAGGAGAGAGTAGCGGGGGAGAGAGAGCGAAGGTTGGGACGGCGCGATACCATCCGAGTAGGGGCAGTGTGGGAAGTGTTGGATGAGAGCGAGAGGGAAAAGGATACAAGGTAGTGGTCGGAGACTTGGAGGGGAGTTGCAATGAGGTTAGTGGAAAAACAGCATCTAGTAAAGATGAGGTCGAGCGTATTGCCTGCCTTGTGAGTAGGGGGAAGGTGAGAGGGTGAGGTCAAAAGAGGAGAGGAGTGGAAAGAAGGAGGCAGAGAGGAATGAGTCAAAGGTAGACGTGGGGGAGGTTAAAGTCGCCCAGAACTGTGAGAGGTGAGCCGTCCTCAGGAAAGGAGCTTATCAAGGCATCAAGCTCATTGATGAACTCTCCGAGGGGACCTGGAGGGCGATAAATGATAAGGATGTTAAGCTTGAAAGGGCTGGTAACTGTGACAGCATGAAATTCAAAGGAGGCGATAGACAGATGGGTAAGGGGAGAAAGAGAGAATGACCACTTGGGAGAGATAAGGATCCCGATGCCACCACCCCGCAGACCAGAAGCTCTCGGGGTGTGCGAGAACACGTGGGCGGACGAAGAGAGAGCAGTAGGAGTAGCAGTGTTATCTGTGGTGATCCATGTTTCTGTCAGTGCCAAGAAGTCGAGGGACTGGAGGGAGGCATAGGCTGAGATGAACTCTGCCTTGTTGGCTGCAGATCGGCAGTTCCATCATGAAGTGCTTTGAGAGACTAGTCAAGGACCATATCACCTCCACCCTACCTGACACCCTAGACCCACTCCAATTTGCTTACCGCCCAAATAGGTCCACAGACGATGCAATCTCAACCACACTGCACACTGCCCTAACCCACCTGGACAAGAGGAATACCTATGTGAGAATGCTGTTCATCGACTACAGCTCGGCATTCAACACCATAGTACCCTCCAAGCTCGTCATCAAGCTCGAGACCCTGGGTCTCGACCCCGCCCTGTGCAACTGGGTACTGGACTTCCTGACGGGCCGCCCCCAGGTGGTGAGGGTAGGCAACAACATCTCCTCCCCGCTGATCCTCAACACGGGGGCCCCACAAGGGTGCGTTCTGAGCCCTCTCCTGTACTCCCTGTTCACCCACGACTGCGTGGCCACGCACGCCTCCAACTCAATCATCAAGTTTGCGGACGACACAACAGTGGTAGGCTTGATTACCAACAACGACGAGGACGGCCTACAGGGAGGAGGTGAGGGCCCTCGGAGTGTGGTGTCAGGAAAATAACCTCACACTCAACGTCAACAAAACTAAGGAGATGATTGTGGACTTCAGGAAACAGCAGAGGGAACACCCCCTATCCACATCGATGGAACAGTAGTGGAGAGGGTAGCTAGTTTTAAGTTCCTCGGCATACACATCACAGACAAACTGAATTGGTCCACTCACACTGACAGCGTCGTGAAGAAGGCGCAGCAGCGCCTATTCAACCTCAGGAGGCTGAAGAAATTCGGCTTGTCACCAAAAGCACTCACAAACTTCTACAGATGCACAATCGAGAGCATCCTGGCGGGCTGTATCACCGCCTGGTACGGCAACTGCTCCGCCCTCAACCGTAAGGCTCTCCAGAGGGTAGTGAGGACTGCACAACGCATCACCGGGGGCAAACTACCTGCCCTCCAGGACACCTACACCACCCGTTGTTACAGGAAGGCCATAAAGATCATCAAGGACATCAACCACCCGAACCACTGCCTGTTCACCCCGCTATCATCCAGAAGGCGAGGTCAGTACAGGTGCATCAAAGCTGGGACCGAGAGACTGAAAAACAGCTTCTATCTCAAGGCCATCAGACTGTTAAACAGCCACCACTAACATTGAGTGGCTGCTGCCAACACACTGTCATTGACACTGACCCAACTCCAGCCATTTTAATAATGGGAATTGATGGGAAATGATGTAAATATATCACTAGCCACTTTAAACAATGCTACCTTATATAGTAGTGGGTTCGATCCCCGGGACCACCCATACGTAGAATGTATGCACACATGACTGTACGTCGCTTTGGATAAAAGCGTCTGCTAAATGGCATATATTATTATTATTATTATATTATATAATGTTACTTACCCTACATTATTCATCTCATATGCATATGTATATACTGTACTCTACATCATCGACTGCATCCTTATGTAACACATGTATCACTAGCCACTTTAACTATGCCACTTTGTTTACTTTGTCTACACACTCATCTCATATGTATATACTGTACTCGATACCATCTACTGTATGCTGCTCTGTACCATCACTCATTCATATATCCTTATGTACATGTTCCTTATCCCCTTACAC
>NW_025758541.1:0-5111 GCF_021184085.1 Oncorhynchus gorbuscha | reverse complement strand
CCAGTGTGCCAGGATCCGCCAGTGTGCCAGGATCCGCCAGTGTGCCAGGATCCGCCAGTGTGCCAGGATCCGCCAGTCGGCCAGGATCCGCCAGAAGTGCCAGTCAGCCAGGATCTGCCGGAACCGCCAGCCAGCCAGGATCTGGTAGATCCATCAACCTGCCTGAGCTTCCTCACTCCCGAGCTTCCCCTCGGTCCCGAGCTTCCCCTCGGTCCCGAGCTTCCTCAGTCCAGTGGGGCCCATTGTTAGGTTTCCTAGGCCAAGGTTAGCGGTGAGGGTTGCCACTCAAGGGACACTAAGGAGGTGGACTAAGACAATTACGGAGTGGGGTCCACGTCCAGCGCCAGAGCCGCCACCGCGGAGAGATGCCCACCCAGACCCTCCCCTATAGGTTTAGGTTGTGCGTTCGGAGTCCGCACCTTGGGGGGGGGGAGGTTCTGTCACGTTCTGTCCATCGTTCGTATGTGTTTTCCTTGTTTTAGTGTTGGTCAGGACGTGAGCTGGGTGGGCATTCTGTTGTGTCTGGTTTGTCTATTTCTATGTTTGGCCTGATATGGTTCTCAATCAGAGGCAGGTGTTAGTCATTGTCTCTGTGGACGCGACGAAGATGTCGCGGAAGAAGCAGTCGCACAGCGACAGGATTGGCGACCTGGGAGACACGGAACGGACCAATGAACCGCGGAGTCAACTTACGAGAAGCTGTCGTAAGAGGAAGGTTGCGAGTGGAAAGCCACACTCTCTGGCCGCAACAATACCTTGGACTCTTAATCCTGCGTTTATTGGCGGCTCTCACCGTCTGTGCCCTGTAACGGCAAAGTGCAGACCTCACCCTCCTCCAGGTGCGCTCACAACGTTGGACAAACGCTTGAGCGGAGGGAACGCTGGACTCGGCAAGCTGGGATGAGAACAGAGGAGGCTGGTAACCCAGACTACTCTGAAACGGAGATAACCCGGTAGCAGACGAAGGAAGCGAATTGTGAGCGTATTCTGCCCAGGGAGCTGTTCTGCCCAAGACGCAGGGTTTCTGAAAGAAGGCTGCGTAGTATGCGACCAATCGTCTGATTGGCCCTCTCTGCTTGACCGTTAGACTGGGGATGAAACCCGGAAGAGAGAGACTGACGGACGCACCAATCAAACGACAGAACTCCCTCCAAAACTGTGGCGTGAATTGCGGGCCTCTGTCTGAAACGGCGTCTAACGGGAGGCCATGAATTCTGAATACATTCTCAATAATGATTTGTGCCGTCTCCTTAGCGGAAGGAAGTTTAGCGAGGGGAATGAAATGTGCCGCCTTAGAGAACCTATCGACAACCGTCAGAATCACAGTCTTCCCCGCAGACAAAGGCAGACCGGTAATGAAGTCTAAGGCAATGTGAGACCATGGTCGAGAAGGAATGGGGAGCGGTCTGAGACGACCGGCAGGAGGAGAGTTACCCGACTTAGTCTGCGCGCAGTCCGAACAAGCAGCCACGAAACGGCGCGTGTCACGCTCCTGAGTCGGCCACCAAAAGCGCTGGCGAATAGACGCAAGAGTGCCTCGAACACCGGGATGACCAGCTAACTTGGCAGAGTGAGCCCACTGAAGAACAGCCAGACGAGTGGAAACAGGAACGAAAAGGAGGTTACTAGGACAAGCGCGCGCGACGCAGTGTGCGTGAGTGCTTGCTTAACCTGTCTTTCAATTCCCCAGACTGTTAACCCGACAACACGCCCATAAGGAAGAATCCCCTCGGGATCAGTAGAAGCCACAGAAGAACTAAACAGACGGGATAAGGCATCAGGCTTGGTGTTCTTGCTACCCGGACGGTAAGAAATCACAAACTCGAAACGAGCGAAAAACAACGCCCAACGAGCTTGACGGGCATTAAGTCGTTTGGCAGAACGGATGTACTCAAGGTTCTTATGGTCTGTCCAAACGACAAAGGAACGGTCGCCCCCTCCAACCACTGTCGCCATTCGCCTAGGGCTAAGCGGATGGCGAGCAGTTCACGGTTACCCACATCATAGTTGCGCTCAGATGGCGACAGGCGATGAGAAAAATAAGCGCAAGGATGAACCTTATCGTCAGACTGGAAGCGCTGGGATAGAATGGCTCCCACGCCTACCTCTGAAGCGTCAACCTCGACAATGAATTGTCTAGTGACGTCAGGAGTAACGAGGATAGGAGCGGACGTAAAGCGTTCTTTTAGAAGATCAAAAGCTCCCTGGGCGGAACCGGACCACTTAAAACACGTCTTGACAGAAGTAAGAGCTGTGAGAGGGGCAGCAACTTGACCGAAATTACGAATGAAACGCCGATAGAAATTAGCGAAACCTAAAAAGCGCTGCAACTCGACACGTGACCTTGGAGCGGGCCAATCACTGACAGCTTGGACCTTAGCGGAATCCATCTGAATGCCTTCAGCGGAAATAACGGAACCGAGAAAAGTAACGGAGGAGACATGAAAGAGCACTTCTCAGCCTTTACGTAGAGACAATTCTCTAAAAGGCGCTGTAGAACACGTCGAACGTGCTGAACATGAATCTCGAGTGACGGAGAAAAAATCAGGATATCGTCAAGATAGACAAAAACAAAAATGTTCAGCATGTCTCTCAGAACATCATTAACTAATGCCTGAAAAACAGCTGGCGCATTGGCGAGACCGAACGGCAGAACCCGGTACTCAAAATGCCCTAACGGGTGTTAAACGCCGTTTTCCACTCGTCCCCCTCTCTGATGCGCACGAGATGGTAAGCGTTACGAAGGTCCAACTTAGTAAAGCACCTGGCTCCCTGCAGAATCTCGAAGGCTGATGACATAAGGGAAGCGGATAACGATTCTTAACCGTTATGTCATTCAGCCCTCGATAATCCACGCAGGGCGCAGAGTACCGTCCTTCTTCTTAACAAAAAGAACCCCGCCCCGGCCGGAGAAGAAGAAGGCACTATGGTACCGGCGTCAAGAGACACAGACAAATAATCCTCGAGAGCCTTACGTTCGGGAGCCGACAGAGAGTATAGTCTACCTCGAGGAGGAGTGGTCCCCGGAAGGAGATCAATACTACAATCATACGACCGGTGAGGAGGAAGGGAGTTGGCTCGGGACCGACTGAAGACCGTGCGCAGATCATGATATTCCTCCGGCACTCCTGTCAAATCGCCAGGTTCCTCCTGAGAAGTAGGGACAGAAGAAACGGGAGGGATGGCAGACATTAAACACTTCACATGACAAGAAACGTTCCAGGATAGGATAGAATTACTAGACCAATTAATAGAAGGATTATGACATACTAGCCAGGGATGACCCAAAACAACAGGTGTAAACGGTGAACGGAAAATCAAAAAAGAAATAGTCTCACTGTGGTTACCAGATACTGTGAGGGTTAAAGGTAGTGTCTCAAATCTGATACTGGGAAGATGACTACCATCTAAGGCGAACATGGGCGTAGGCTTCTCTAACTCTCTGAAAGGAATGTCATGTTTCCGAACCCATGCTTCGTCCATGAAACAACCCTCAGCCCCAGAGTCTATCAAGGCACTACATGTAGCACCCGAACCGGTCCAGCGTAGATGGACCGACAAAGTAGTACAGGATTTTGATGGAGAGACTTGAGTAGTTGCGCTCACCTGTAGCCCTCCGCTTACTGATGGGCTCTGGCCTCTTACTGGACATGAATTAACAAAATGTCAGCAACTCCATAATAGAGGCACAGGCGGTTGGTGATCCTCCCGTTCCCTCTCCTTAGTCGAGAGATGCGAATCCCTCCCAGCTGCATGGAGGCTCAGTCTCAAAAGCCAGAGGAGGGAGATGGTTGCGATGCGGAGCAGGAAACACTGTTGATGCGAGCTCTCTTCCACCGAGCCCGGTGGCGAATCACCGTCGTTTCCTCTGGATGTGAGAGCAATCAAAGTCCACATCTGAAGGAACCTCCGGGAGAGAATCTCATCATAACCACTGCGTGGAGTCCCTCCAGAAAACGGGCGAGCAGCCGGCTCGTTCCACTCACTAGAGGCAGCAAGAGTGCGAAACTCAATAAAATAATCCGTTATGGACCGTTCACCTTGGCATAAGGAAGCCAGGGCCCTAGAAGCCTCCCTACCAAAAACTGAACGGTCAAAAACCCGAATCATCTCCTCTTTAAAAGTTCTGGAACTTGTTGGAGCAATCAGCCCTTGCCTCCCAGATAGCTGTGCCCCATTCTCGAGCCCGGCCAGTAGAGGTGAAATGGCGTAAAAAAGCCAACCGAGCTCTCTCTCTAGAGTATGTGTTGGGTTGGAGAGAGAACACAATCTCACACTGCGTGAGAAAGGAGCGGCACTCAGTGGGCTGCCCGGACTAGCAAGGTGGGTTATTAACCCTAGGTTCTGGAGGCTCGGCAGGCCAGAGGTAACAGGTGGCACGAGGCGTAGACTCTGGAACTGTCAGAGAGTCGGAGACCTGAGCGGCCAGGTTCTCCACGGCATGGCGAGCAGCAGACAATTCCTGCTCGTGTCTGCCGACATGGCTCCTTGGATCTCTGACGGCAGTGTAACGGCGTCTGAAGTCGCTGGGTCCATTCCTTGAGCCGGTTCCTTCTGTCATGCAGGTGAAAGAGGACCCAAAGCGACTTAACAGAAACAGAGTTTATTCAAGTCCAAACAGGGAATAACAGAAATCCTCTAGTCTGTAGAGGGAATAACAGGAGAAGCGGCCACAGACTGCAGGTCGCTTCGGGTGGCATGAGCCGTAGTTGACAGAGACACCTGCTCACACGCAGCATCTGATGAAGGCAAAAAACACGACAGGACAGGGCGATACTCAATCACAGCAAAAACAAGACAGGACAGGGTAAACGCAATCACAGCATGGTGGACTAAACAAGGAACGTGTAGGACTGAGGAACGGAACACAAAGGAATAAATAGGGACTCTGTCAGGGAAAGGATCGGGAACAGGTGTGGGAAGACTAAATGATGATTGAGAGATAGGAACAGCTGGGAGCAGGAGCGGAGCGATAGAGAAGAGAGCGAGGAGAGAGTGAGAGAGGAGGAGAGAGAGGGATAGAAAGAGGGAAAGAACCAAATAAGACCAGCAGAGAGAGCGAATGAATGGGGAGCACAGGGACAAGACATGATAATAAATGACAACATGAC
>NW_025758540.1:2500-5112 GCF_021184085.1 Oncorhynchus gorbuscha | reverse complement strand
CACACAGTGGGTTCTCAGTAACACACAGTGGGTTCTCAGTAACACACAGTGGGTTCTCAGTAACACACAGTGGGTTCTCAGTAACACACAGTGGGTTCTCAGTAACACACAGTGGGTTCTCAGTAACACACAGTGGGTTCCCCAGTAACACACAGTGGGTTCTCAGTAACACACTCCAACACAGTGGGTTCTCAGTAACACACAGTGGGTTCTCAGTAACACACAGTGGGCTCTCAGTAACACACAGTGGGTTCTCAGTAACACACAGTGGGTTCTCAGTAACACACAGTGGGTTCTCAGTAACACAGTGGAGTTCTCCAATGTTAACACACAGTGGGTTCTCAGTAACACACGGTAGGTTCTCAGTAACACACAGGGTTCCTCAGTAACACACAGTGGGTTCCCCAGTTAACAACACAGTGGGTTCTCAGTAACACACAGTGGGTTCTCAGTAACACGCTCCACAGTGGTTCTCAGTAACACACAGTGGGTTCTCACGCTCAACACAGTGGGTTCCTCAGTAACACACAGTGGGTTCTCAGTAACACACAGTGGGTTCTCAGTAACACGCTCCAACACAGTGGGTTCTCAGTAACACACAGTGGGTTCTCAGTAACACACAGTGGGTTCTCAGTAACACACAGTGGGTTCTCAGTAACACGCTCCAACACAGTGGGTTCTCAGTAACACACAGTGGGTTCTCAGTAACACGCTCCAACACAGTGGGTTCTCAGTAACACGCTCCAACACAGTGGGTTCTCAGTAACACGCTCCAACACAGTGGGTTCTCAGTAACACGCTCCAACACAGTGGGTTCTCAGTAACATACTCCAACACAGTGGGTTCTCAGTAACACACTCCAACACAGTGGGTTCTCAGTAACATGCAGTGGGTTCTCAGCAACACGCTCCAACACAGTGGGTTCTCAGTAACACGCTCCAACACAGTGGGTTCTCAGTAACATGCAGTGGGTTCTCAGCAACACGCTCCAACACAGTGGGTTCTCAGTAACATGCTCCAACACAGTGGGTTCTCAGTAACACGCTCCAACACAGTCGGTTCTCAGTAACACAGTGGGTTCTCAGTAACACAGTGGGTTCTCAGTAACACACAGTGGGTTCTCAGTAACACGCTCCAACACAGTGGGTCCTCAGTAACAAACTCCAACACAACGGGTTCTCAGTAACACGCAGTGGGTTCCCCAGTAACACACAGTGGGTTCTCAGTAACACACAGTGGGTTCCCCAGTAACACACAGTGGGTTCTCAGTAACACGCTCCAACACAGTGGGTTCTCAGTAACACGCTCCAACACAGTGGGTTCTCAGTAACACAGTGGGTTCTCAGTAACACACTCCAACACAGTGGGTTCTCAGTAACACGCTCCAACACAGTGGGTTCTCAGTAACACACAGTGGGTTCTCAGTAACACGCTCCAACACAGTGGGTTCTCAGCAACACGCTCCAACACAGTGGGTTCTCAGTAACATGCAGTGGGTTCTCAGCAACATGCTCCAACACAGTGGGTTCTCAGTAACATGCAGTGGGTTCTCAGCAACATGCTCCAACACAGTGGGTTCTCAGTAACACGCTCCAACACAGTGGGTTCTCAGTAACACGCTCCAACACAGTGGGTTCTCAGTAACACGCTCCAACACAGTGGGTTCTCAGTAACACAGTGGGTTCTCAGTAACACAGTGGGTTCTCAGCAACATGCTCCAACACAGTGGGTTCTCAGTAACATGCTCCAACACAGTGGGTTCTCAGTAACATACTCCAACACAGTGGGTTCTCAGTAACACGCTCCAACACAGTGGGTTCTCAGTAACACAGTGGGTTCTCAGTAACACACTCCAACACAGTGGGTTCTCAGTAACACGCTCCAACACAGTGGGTTCTCAGTAACACACTCCAACACAGTGGGTTCTCAGTAACACGCTCCAACACAGTGGGTTCTCAGTAACACGCTCCAACACAGTGGGTTCTCAGTAACACGCTCCAACACAGTGGGTTCTCAGTAACATGCTCCAACACAGTGGGTTCTCAGTAACAGAAAACAGGGGTCTTCCTGAGGACATTCAGCGACATTCCCTTTAGGTCCCTTAAGGGTTTTGTTGACATTTTACCCCAATGACTTTCTAAGAGCGTTGCGTAACTGCCTCAAGGGATTGTCCTCTGGTTGACCTTCTTCCCTCTAAGTTTCCAGAACGTCGTAGAGAACCATGTCAGAACCTTTTTAGTACTTATATTTTAGTAGTTCTTAGGATGTTGCGTGATGGTCACAAGGGAACTTGGGGGGAGTTTTTTCTCTCTCTCCCTCTTCCCTCTCCCCCTCCCTCCCTCCCACCCTCCCTCCCTCCCTCTCTCTCTTTACCTCTCTCTCTCCTCCCTCTCTCTCTCCCTCTCTCTCTTTACCTCTCTCTCTCCCTCTCTCTCTCCTCTCTCTCTCCTCTCTCTCTCTCCCTCTCTCTCTCCCCCTCTCTCTCCCTCTCTCTCTCTCTCTCCTCTCTCTCTCTCCCTCCCTCCCACCCTCCCTCCCTCCCTCCCTCCCTCCCTCCCTCTCTCTCTTTACCTCTCTCTCTCTCCCTCTCTCTCCCTCTCTCTCTTTACCTC
>NW_025758539.1:0-5112 GCF_021184085.1 Oncorhynchus gorbuscha | reverse complement strand
TGCCTTTGTCGTTTGGACAGACCATAAGAACCTTGAGTACATCCGTTCTGCCAAACGACTTAATGCCCGTCAAGCTCGTTGGGCGTTGTTTTTCGCTTCGTTTCGAGTTTGTGATTTCTTACCGTCCGGGTAGCAAGAACACCAAGCCTGATGCCTTATCCCGTCTGTTTAGTTCTTCTGTGGCTTCTACTGATCCCGAGGGGATTCTTCCTTATGGGCGTTGTTGTCGGGTTAACAGTCTGGGGAATTGAAAGACAGGTTACAAGCACTCACGCACACTGCGTGGCCGCGCCGCTGTCCTAGTAACCTCCTTTTCGCTCCTGTTTCCACTCTCGTCTGGCTGTTCTTCAGTGGGCTCACTCTGCCAAGTTAGCTGGTCATCCCGGTGTTCGAGGCACTCTTGCGTCTATTCGCCAGCGCTTTTGGTGGCCGACTCAGGAGCGTGACACGCGCCGTTTCGTGGCTGCTTGTTCGGACTGCGCGCAGACTAAGTCGGGTAACTCTCCTCCTGCCGGTCGTCTCAGACCGCTCCCCATTCCTTCTCGACCATGGTCTCACATCGCCTTAGACTTCATTACCGGTCTGCCTTTGTCTGCGGGAAGACTGTGATTCTTACGGTTGTCGATAGGTTCTCTAAGGCGGCACATTTCATTCCCTCGCTAAACTTCCTTCCGCTAAGGAGACGGCACAAATCATTATTGAGAATGTATTCAGAATTCATGGCCTCCCGTTAGACGCCGTTTCAGACAGAGGCCCGCAATTCACGCTCACAGTTTTGGAGGGAGTTCTGTCGCTTGATTGGTGCGTCCGTCAGTCTCTTCCGGGTTTCATCCCCAGTCTAACGGTCAAGCAGAGAGGGCCAATCAGACGATTGGTCGCATACTACGCAGCCTTTCTTTCAGAAACCCTGCGTCTTGGGCAGAACAGCTCCTGGGCAGAATACGCTCACAATTCGCTTCCTTCGTCTGCTACCGGGTTATCTCCGTTTCAGAGTAGTCTGGGTTACCAGCCTCCTCTGTTCTCATCCCAGCTTGCCGAGTCCAGCGTCCCTCCGCTCAAGCGTTTGTCCAACGTTGTGAGCGCACCTGAGGAGGGTGAGGTCTGCACTTTGCCGTTACAGGGCACAGACGGTGAGAGCCGCCAATAAACGCAGGGATTAAGAGTCCAAGGTATTGTTGCGGCCAGAGAGTGTGGCTTTCCACTCGCAACCTTCCTCTTACGACAGCTTCTCGTAAGTTGACTCCGCGGTTCATTGGTCCGTTCCGTGTCTCCCAGGTCGCCAATCCTGCGCTGTGCGACTGCTTCTTCCGCGACATCTTCGTCGCGTCCATCCTGTCTTCCATGTCTCCTGTGTTAAGCCCTTTCTTCGCACCCCCGTTCGTCTTCCTCCCCTCCCGTCCTTGTCGAGAGCGCACCTATTTACAAGGTACATAAGATCATGGACATGCGTTCGGGGACGGGGTCACCAATACTTAGTGGATTGGGAGGGTTACGGTCCTGAGGAGAGGAGTTGGGTTCCGTCTCGGGACGTGCTGGACCGTTCACTCATCGATGATTTCCTCCGTTGCCGCCAGGATTCCTCTCGAGTGCGCCAGGAGGCGCTCGGTGAGTGGGGGGTACTGTCATGTTTGTCATTTATTATCATGTCTTGTCCCTGTGCTCCCCATTCTATTCGTTTCCCTCTGCTGGTCTTATTAGGTTCTTTCCCTCTTTCTATCCCTCTCTCTCCCCTCCTCTCTCACTCTCTCGCTCTCTTCTCTCTATCGTTCCGCTCCTGCTCCCAGCTGTTCCTATTCCCCTAATCATCATTTAGTCTTCCCACACCTGTTCCCGATCCTTTCCCCTGATTAGAGTCCCTATTTCTTCCTTTGTGTTCCGTTCCTGTCCTGTCGGTTCCTTGTTTAGAATTCACCGTGCTGTGATTGTGTATCGCCCTGTCCTGTCGTGTTTTTTGCCTTCATCAGATGCTGCGTGTGAGCAGGTGTCTCTGTCAGCTACGGCCTGCGCCTACCCGAGGACCTGCAGTCTGTGGCCGCTTCTCCTGTTATTCCCCTCTACAGACTAGAGGATTTCTGTTATTCCCTGTTTGGACATTTCCTGTTAAGGATTCAGGATTTGTCGTTTTCTGTTTGGATTGAATAAACTCTGTTTCTGTTAAGTCGCTTTGGGTTGTGCTCCCATTCTATTCGTTTCCTCTGCTGGTCTTATTTTGGTTCTTTTTTCCTCCTTCTATCCCTCTCTCTCCCTCCCTCTCTCACTCTCTCGCTCTCTCTCTTCTCTATCGTTCCGTTCCTGCTCCCAGTTGCTCTTATTCCCTAATCATCATTTAGTCTTCCACACCTGTTCCCGATCCTTTCCCCTGATTAGAGTCCCTATTTCTTCCTTTGTGGATCCGTTCTGTCCTGTCGGTTCTCTGTTTAGAATTCACCGTGCTGTGATTGTGTATCGCCCTGTCCTGTCGTGTTTTTTTGCCTTCATCAGATGCTGCGTGTGAGCAGGTGTCTCCCATTTCAACTACGGCCTGCGCCTACCCGGGTTTCACCTGCAGTCTGTGGCCGCTTCTCCTGTTATTCCCCACAGACTAGAGGATTCGTTATTCCTGTTTGATTTCCTGTTAAGGATTCAGGATTTGTCGTTTTCTGTTTGACTTGAATAAACTCTGTTTCTGTTAAGTCGCTTTGGGTCCTCTTTCACCTGCATGACAGAAGGAACCGACCAAGGAATGGACCCAGCGACTTCAGACGCCGTTACACTGCCGCCGAGATCCAAGGAGCCATGCTCGGCAGACACGAGCAGGAATTGTCTGCTGCTCGCCATGCCGTGGAGAACCTGGCCGCTCAGGTTTCCGACCTCTGGACAGTTCCAGAGTCTACGCCTGTGCCACCTGTTACTTCCTGGCCTGCCGAGCCTCCAGAACCTAGGTTAATAACCCACCTTGCTACTCCGGGCAGCCCACTGAGTGCCGCTCCTTTCACGCAGTGTGAGATTGTGGTTCTCTCCAACCCAACACATACTTCTAGAGAGAGAGCTCGGGTTGCTTACGCCATTTCACTCCTTACTGGCCGGGCTCGAGAATGGGGCACAGCTATCTGGGAGGCAAGGGCTGATTGCTCTAACAAATTCCAGAACTTTAAAGAGGAGATGATTCGGTTTTTGACCGTTCAGTTTTTGGTGGGGAGGCTTCTAGGGCCCTGGCTTCCTTATGCCAAGGTGAACGGGTCCATAACGGATTATTCTATTGAGTTTCGAACTCTTGCTGCCTCTAGTGAGTGGAACGAGCCGAGGCGCTGCTCTCGCTCGTTTTCTGAGGGACTCCACGCAGTGGTTAAGGATGAGATTCTCTCCCGGGAGGTTCCTTCAGATGTGGACTCTTTTGATTGCTCTCGCCATCCGCATAGAACGACGGGTAGATTCGTCACCGGGCTCGTGGAAGAGAGCTCGCATCAACGGTGCTTCCTGCTCCGCATCGCAACCATCTCCTCCCTCTGGCTTTGAGACTGAGCCCATGCAGCTGGAGGACTCCGCATCTCGACTAAGGAGAGGGAACGGAGGATCACCAACCGCCTGTGCCTCTATTAAGGAGTTGCTGGACATTTTGTTAATTCATGTCCAGTAAAAGCCAGAGCTCATCTGTAAGCGGAGGGCTACAGGTGAGCTGCGCAACTACTCAAGTCTCTCCATCAAAATCCTGTACTACTTTGTCGGTCCATCTACGCTGGACCGGTTCGGTGCTACATGTAGTGCCTTGATAGACTCTGGGGCTGAGGGTTGTTTCATGGACGGCTATGGGTTCGGAAACATGACATTCCTTTCAGAGAGTTAGATAAGCCTACGCCATGTTCGCCTTTAGATGGTAGTCATCTTCCCAGTATCAGATTTGAGACACTACCTTTAACCCTCACAGTATCTGGTAACCACAGTGAGACTATTTCTTTTTTGATTTTCCGCTCACCGTTTACACCTGTTGTTTTGGGTCATCCCTGGCTAGTATGTCATAATCCTTCTATTAATTGGTCTCAGTAATTCTATCCTATCCTGGAACGTTTCTTGTCATGTGAAGTGTTTAATGTCTGCCATCCCTCCCGTTTCTTCTGTCCCTACTTCTCAGGAGGAACCTGGGCGATTTGACAGGAGTGCCGGAGGAATATCATGATCTGCGCACGGTCTTCAGTCGGTTCCGAGCCAACTCCCTTCCTCCTCACCGGTCGTATGATTGTAGTATTGGGATCTCCTTCCTGGGACCACCCCTCCTCGAGGTAGACTATACTCTCTGTCGGCTCCCGAACGTAAGGCTCTCGAGGATTATTTGTCTGTGTCTCTTGACGCCGGTACCATAGTGCCTCTTCCTCTCCGGCCGGGGCGGGTTCTTTTTTTGTTAAGAAGAAGGACGGTACTCTGCGCCCTGCGTGGATTATCGAGGGCTGAATGACATAACGGTTAAGAATCGTTATCCGCTTCCCTTATGTCATCAGCCTTCGAGATTCTGCAGGGAGCCAGGTGCTTTTTACTAAGTTGGACCTTCGTAACGCTTACCATCTCGTGCGCATCAGAGAGGGGGACGAGTGGAAAACGGCGCTTTTAACACCCGTTAGGCATTTTGAGTACCGGGTTCTGCCGTTCGGTCCGCCAATGCGCCAGCTGTTTTTCAGGCATTAGTTAATGATGTTCTGAGAGACATGCTGAACATCTTTTGTTTTTGTCTATCTTGACGATATCCTGATTTTTTCTCCCGTCACTCGAGATTCATGTTCAGCACGTTCGACGTGTTCTACAGCGCCTTTAGAGAATTGTCTCTACGTAAAGTCTGAGAAGTGCTCTTTTCATGTCTCCTCCGTTACTTTTCCTCGGTTCCGTTATTTCCGCTGAAGGCATTCAGATGGATTCCCGCTAAGGTCCAAGCTGTCAGTGATTGGCCCGCTCCAAGGTCATGCGGTTTGGTTGCAGCGCTTTTTAGGTTTCGCTAATTTCTATCGGCGTTTCATTCGTACTTTCGGTCAAGTTGCTGCCCTCTCACAGCTCTTACTTCTGTCAAGACGTGTTTTAAGTGGTCCCGGTTCTTCAGGGAGCTTTTGATCTTCTAAAAGAACGCTTTACGCTCCGCTCCTATCCTCG
>NW_025758538.1:0-5112 GCF_021184085.1 Oncorhynchus gorbuscha | reverse complement strand
CAGAGTTTATTAATGTTCAAAACGGAATAACTGAAATCCTCTAGATTTGTAGAGGGGAAAACAACTGGAGAAGCGGCCACAGACTGCAGGTCGCTTCGGGTTGGCGCAGGCCGTAGTCGACTGAGACACCTGCTCACACGCAGCGTCTGATGAAGGCACAAAACACGACAGGACAGGGTGATACACAATCACGGCAAAAAACACGACAGGACAGGGGCGAAACGCAATCACAGCATGGTGAATACAATACAAGGAACCGACGGCACAGGAACGGATCACAAAGGAATAAATAGGGACTCTAATCAGGGGAAAGGATCGGGAACAGGTGTGGGAAGACTAAATGATGATTAGGGGAATAGGAACAGCTGGGAGCAGGAACGGAACGACAGAGAGAAGAGAGAGCGAGAGAGTGAGAGAGGGAGGGGGAGAGAGAGGGATAGAACCAAACAAGACCAGCAGAGGGAAACGAATAGCATGGGGAGCACAGGGACAAGACATGACAATAAATGACAAACATGACAGTACCCCCCACTCACCGAGCGCCTCCTGGCGCACTCGAGGAGGAATCCTGGCGGCAACGGAGGAAATCATCGATGAGCGAACGGTCCAGCACGTCCCGAGACGGAACCCAACTCCTCTCCTCAGGACCGTAACCCTCCCAATCCACTAGGTATTGGTGACCCCGTCCCCGAGAACGCATGTCCATAATTTTATGTACCTTGTAAATAGGTGCGCTCTCGACAAGGACGGGAGGGGGGAGGGAAGACGAACGGGGGTGCGAAGAAAGGGCTTAACACAGGAGACATGGAAGACAGGATGGACGCGACGAAGATGTCGCGGAAGAAGCAGTCGCACAGCGACAGGATTGACGACCTGGGAGACACGGAACGGACCAATGAACCGCGGAGTCAACTTACGAGAAGCTGTCGTAAGAGGAAGGTTGCGAGTGGAAAGCCACACTCTCTGGCCGCAACAATACCTTGGACTCTTAATCCTGCGTTTATTGGCGGCTCTCACCGTCTGTGCCCTGTAACGGCAAAGTGCAGACCTCACCCTCCTCCAGGTGCGCTCACAACGTTGGACAAACGCTGAGCGGAGGGAACGCTGGACTCGGCAAGCTGGGATGAGAACAGAGGAGGCTGGTAACCCAGACTACTCTGAAACGGAGATAACCCGGTAGCAGACGAAGGAAGCGAATTGTGAGCGTATTCTGCCCAGGGGAGCTGTTCTGCCCAAGACGCAGGGTTTCTGAAAGAAAGGCTGCGTAGTATGCGACCAATCGTCTGATTGGCCCTCTCTGCTTGACCGTTAGACTGGGGATGAAACCCGGAAGAGAGACTGACGGACGCACCAATCAAACGACAGAACTCCCTCCAAAACTGTGACGTGAATTGCGGACCTCTGTCTGAAACGGCGTCTAACGGGAGGCCATGAATTCTGAATACATTCTCAATAATGATTTGTGCCGTCTCCTTAGCGGAAGGAAGTTTAGCGAGGGGAATGAAATGTGCCGCCTTAGAGAACCTATCGACAACCGTCAGAATCACAGTCTTCCCCGCAGACAAAGGCAGACCGGTAATGAAGTCTAAGGCAATGTGAGACCATGGTCGAGAAGGAATGGGGAGCGGTCTGAGACGACCGGCAGGAGGAGAGTTACCCGACTTAGTCTGCGCGCAGTCCGAACAGGCAGCCACGAAACGGCGCGTGTCACGCTCCTGAGTCGGCCACCAAAAGCGCTGGCGAATAGACGCAAGAGTGCCTCGAACACCGGGATGACCCGCTAACTTGGCAGAGTGAGCCCACTGAAGAACAGCCAGACGAGTGGAAACAGGAACGAAAAGGAGGTTACTAGGACAAGCGCGCGGCGACGCAGTGTGCGTGAGTGCTTGCTTAACCTGTCTTTCAATTCCCCAGACTGTTAACCCGACAACACGCCCATAAGGAAGAATCCCCTCGGGATCAGTAGAAGCCACAGAAGAACTAAACAGACGGGATAAGGCATCAGGCTTGGTGTTCTTGCTACCCGGACGGTAAGAAATCACAAACTCGAAACGAGCGAAAAACAACGCCCAACGAGCTTGACGGGCATTAAGTCGTTTGGCAGAACGGATGTACTCAAGGTTCTTATGGTCTGTCCAAACGACAAAAGGAACGGTCGCCCCCTCCAACCACTGTCGCCATTCGCCTAGGGCTAAGCGGATGGCGAGCAGTTCACGGTTACCCACATCATAGTTGCGCTCAGATGGCGACAGGCGATGAGAAAAATAAGCGCAAGGATGAACCTTATCGTCAGACTGGAAGCGCTGGGATAGAATGGCTCCCACGCCTACCTCTGAAGCGTCAACCTCGACAATGAATTGTCTAGTGACGTCAGGAGTAACGAGGATAGGAGCGGACGTAAAACGTTCTTTTAGAAGATCAAAAGCTCCCTGGGCGGAACCGGACCACTTAAAACACGTCTTGACAGAAGTAAGAGCTGTGAGAGGGGCAGCAACTTGACCGAAATTACGAATGAAACGCCGATAGAAATTAGCGAAACCTAAAAAGCGCTGCAACTCGACACGTGACCTTGGAACGGGCCAATCACTGACAGCTTGGACCTTAGCGGAATCCATCTGAATGCCTTCAGCGGAAATAACGGAACCGAGAAAAGTAACGGAGGAGACATGAAAAGAGCACTTCTCAGCCTTTACGTAGAGACAATTCTCTAAAAGGCGCTGTAGAACACGTCGAACGTGCTGAACATGAATCTCGAGTGACGGAGAAAAAATCAGGATATCGTCAAGATAGACAAAAACAAAAATGTTCAGCATGTCTCTCAGAACATCATTAACTAATGCCTGAAAAACAGCTGGCGCATTGGCGAGACCGAACGGCAGAACCCGGTACTCAAAATGCCCTAACGGAGTATTAAACGCCGTTTTCCACTCGTCCCCCTCTCTGATGCGCACGAGATGGTAAGCGTTACGAAGGTCCAACTTAGTAAAGCACCTGGCTCCCTGCAGAATCTCGAAGGCTGATGACATAAGGGGAAGCGGATAACGATTCTTAACCGTTATGTCATTCAGCCCTCGATAATCCACGCAGGGGCGCAGAGTACCGTCCTTCTTCTTAACAAAAAGAACCCCGCCCCGGCCGGAGAGGAAGAAGGCACTATGGTACCGGCGTCAAGAGACACAGACAAATAATCCTCGAGAGCCTTACGTTCGGGAGCCGACAGAGAGTATAGTCTACCTCGAGGAGGAGTGGTCCCCGGAAGGAGATCAATACTACAATCATACGACCGGTGAGGAGGAAGGGAGTTGGCTCGGGACCGACTGAAGACCGTGCGCAGATCATGATATTCCTCCGGCACTCCTGTCAAATCGCCAGGTTCCTCCTGAGAAGTAGGGACAGAAGAAACGGGAGGGATGGCAGACATTAAACACTTCACATGACAAGAAACGTTCCAGGATAGGATAGAATTACTAGACCAATTAATAGAAGGATTATGACATACTAGCCAGGGATGACCCAAAACAACAGGTGTAAACGGTGAACGGAAAATCAAAAAAGAAATAGTCTCACTGTGGTTACCAGATACTGTGAGGGTTAAAGGTAGTGTCTCAAATCTGATACTGGGAAGATGACTACCATCTAAGGCGAACATGGGCGTAGGCTTATCTAACTCTCTGAAAGGAATGTCATGTTTCCGAACCCATGCTTCGTCCATGAAACAACCCTCAGCCCCAGAGTCTATCAAGGCACTACATGTAGCGCCCGAACCGGTCCAGCGTAGGTGGACCGACAAAGTAGTACAGGACTTTGATGGAGAGACTTGAGTAGTTGCGCTCACCTGTAGCCCTCCGCTTACAGATGAGCTCTGGCTTTTACTGGACATGAATTAACAAAATGTCCAGCAACTCCACAATAGAGGCACAGGCGGTTGGTGATCCTCCGTTCCCTCTCCTTATTCGAGATGCGAATCCCTCCCAGCTGCATGGGCTCAGTCTCAAAGCCAGAGGGGGAGATGGTTGCGATGCGGAGCAGGGAAACACCGTTGATGCGAGCTCTCTTCCACGAGCCCGGTGACGAAGATCTACCCGTCGTTCTATGCGGATGGCGAGAGCAATCAAAGAGTCCACATCTGAAGGAACCTCCCGGGAGAGAATCTCATCCTTAACCACAGCGTGGAGTCCCTCCAGAAAACGAGCGAGCAGCGCCGGCTCGTTCCACTCACTAGAGGCAGCAAGAGTGCGAAACTCAATGGAATAATCCGTTATGGACCGTTCACCTTGGCATAAGGAAGCCAGGGCCCTAGAAGCCTCCTCACCAAAAACTGAACGGTCAAAAACCCGAATCATCTCCTCTTTAAAGTTCTGGAAATAGTTAGAGCAAACAGCCCTTGCCTCCCAGATAGCTGTGCCCCATTCTCGAGCCCGGCCAGTAAGGAGTGAAATGACGTAAGCAACCCGAGCTCTCTCTCTAGAGTATGTGTTGGGTTGGAGAGAGAACACAATCTCACACTGCGTGAGAAAGGAGCGGCATTCAGTGGGCTGCCCGGAGTAGCAAGGTGGGTTATTAACCCTAGGTTCTGGAGGCTCGGCAGGCCAGGAAGTAACAGGTGGCACGAGACGTAGACTCTGGAACTGTCCAGAGAGGTCGGAAACCTGAGCAGCCAGGTTTTCCACGGCCTGGCGAGCAGCAGACAATTCCTGCTCGTGTCTGCCGAGCATGGCTCCTTGGATCTCGACAGCAGTGTAACGAGCGTCTGAAGTCGCTGGGTCCATTCCTTGGTCGGTTCCTTCTGTCATGCAGGTGAAAGAGGACCCAAACGCGACTTAACAGAAACAGAGTTTATTAATGTTCAAAACGGAATAACTGAAATCCTCTAGATTTGTAGAGGGGAAAACAACTGGAGAAGCGGCCACAGACTGCAGGTCGCTTCGGGTTGGCGCAGGCCGTAGTCGACTGAGACACCTGCTCACACGCAGCGTCTGATGAAGGCACAAAACACGACAGGACAGGGTGATACACAATCACGGCAAAAACACGACAGGACAGGGCGAAACGCAATCACAGCATGGTGAATACAATACAAGGAACCGACGGCACAGGAACGGATCACAAAGG
>NW_025758537.1:0-5113 GCF_021184085.1 Oncorhynchus gorbuscha | reverse complement strand
GAGACGCGACAGAAGGTTAGTTACCAGAGAGACGACAGAGGGTTAGTTACCAGAGAGACGACAGAAGGTTAGTTACCAGAGAGACGACAGAAGGTTAGTTACCAGAGAGACGACAGAGGGTTAGTTACCAGAGAGACGACAGAAGGTTAGTTACCAGAGAGACGACAGAAGGTTAGTTACCAGAGAGACGACAGAAGGTTAGTTACCAGAGAGACGCGACAGAAGGTTAGTTACCAGAGAGACGCGACAGAAGGTTAGTTACCAGAGAGACGACAGACGGTTAAGTTACCAGAGAGACGAGACAGAAGGTTAGTTACCAGAGAGACGAGACAGTAGGTTAGTTACCAGAGAGACGACAGAAGGTTAGTTACCAGAGAGACGACAGAAGGTTAGTTACCAGAGAGACGACAGGTCAGTTACTAGAGACGTGACAGAAGGTTAGTTACCGGTGAGACGCGACAGAAGGTTAGTTACCAGTGAGACGCGACAGAAGGTTAGTTACCAGAGAGACGACAGAATGTTAGTTACCAGAAAGAAGACAGAAGGTTAGTTACCAGAGAGACGCGACAGAAGGAAAGTTACCAGACAGACGACAGTAGGTTAGTTACCAGAGAGACTACAGACGGTTAGTTACCAGAGAGAGGAGACAGAAGGTTAGTTACCAGAGAGAGTTACCAGAGAGACGACAGAAGGTTAGTTACCAGAGAGACGACAGAATGTTAGTTACCAGAGAGACGAGACAGACGGTTAACTTACCAGAGACAGGACAGAAGGTTAGTTACCAGAGAGACGACAGAAGGTTAGTTACCAGAGAGACGACAGAAGGTTAGTTACCAGAGAGACGCGACAGAAGGTCAGTTACCAGAGAGACGCGACAGAAGCTAAGTTACCAAAGAGACGAGACAGAAGGTTAGTTACCAGAGAGAAGAGACAGTAGGTTAGTTACCAGAGAGACGACAGAAGGTTAGTTACCAGAGAGACGACAGAAGGTTAGTTACCAGAGAGACGACAGAAGGTTAGTTACCAGAGAGATGCGACAGAAGGTTAGTTACCAGAGAGACAACAGACGGTTAAGTTACCAGAGAGACGACAGAAGGTTAGTTACCAGAGAGACGACAGAAGGTTAGTTACCAGAGAGACGACAGAAGGTTAGTTACCAGAGAGATGCGACAGAAGGTTAGTTACCAGAGAGACGACAGGTTAGTTACCAGAGAGACGACAGACGGTTAAGTTACCAGAGAGACAACAGAAGCTAAGTTACCAGAGAGACGACAGGTCAGTTACTAGAGACGCGACAGAAGGTTAGTGACCAAAGAGACGACAGAGGGTTAGTTACCAGAGAGACGACAGAAGGTTAGTTACCAGAGAGACGACAGAAGGTTAGTTACCAGAGAGACGACAGAAGGTTAGTTACCAGAGAGACGACAGAAGGTTAGTTACCAGAGAGACGACAGAAGGTTAGTTACCAGAGAGACGACAGAAGGTTAGTTACCAGAGAGACGACAGAAGGTTAGTTACCAGAGAGACGACAGAAGGTTAGTTACCAGAGAGACGACAGAAGGTTAGTTACCAGAGAGACGACAGAAGGTTAGTTACCAGAGAGACGACAGAAGGTTAGTTACCAGAGAGACGACAGAAGGTAAGTTACCAGAGAGACGACAGAAGGTTAGTTACCAGAGAGACGACAGAAGGTTAGTTACCAGAGAGACGACAGAAGGTTAGTTACCAGAGAGACGACAGAAGGTTAGTTACCAGAGAGACGACAGAAGGTTAGTTACCAGAGAGACGCGACAGAAGGTTAGTTACCAGAGAGACGAGACAGAAGGTTAGTTACCAGAGAGACGACAGACGGTTAAGTTACCAGAGAGACAACAGAAGCTAAGTTACCAGAGAGACGTACAGAAGGTTAGTTACCAGAGAGACGCGACTGAAGGTTAGTGACCAAAGAGACGACAGAGGGTTAGTTAACAGAGAGACGACAGAAGGTTAGTTACCAGAGAGACGACAGAAGGTTAGTTACCAGAGAGACCACAGAAGGTTAGTTACCAGAGAGACGCGACAAAAGGTTAGTTACCAGAGAGACGACAGAAGGTTAGTTACCAGAGAGACGACAGAAGGTTAGTTACCAGAGAGATGACAGAAGGTTAGTTACCAGAGAGACGACAGAAGGTTAGTTACCAGAGAGACGACAGGTTAGTTACCAGAGAGACGACAGACGGTTAAGTTACCAGAGAGACTACAGGTCAGTTACTAGAGACGCGACACAAGGTTAGTGACCAAAGAGACGACAGAGGGTTAGTTACCAGAGAGACGACAGAAGGTTAGTTACCAGAGAGACGACAGACGGTTAAGTTACCAGAGAGACTACAGAAGGTTAGTTACCAGAGAGACGCGACAGAAGGTTAGTGACCAAAGAGACGACAGAGGGTTAGTTACCAGAGAGACGACAGAAGGTTAGTTACCAGAGAGACCACAGAAGGTTAGTTACCAGAGAGACGCGACAGAAGGTTAGTTACCAGAGAGACGACAGAAGGTTAGTTACCAGAGAGACGACAGAAGGTTAGTTACCAGAGAGACGCGACAAAAGGTTAGTTACCAGAGAGACGAGACAGAAGGTTAGTTACCAGAGAGACGAGACAGAAGGTTAGTTACCAGAGAGACGACAGAAGGTTAGTTACCAGAGAGACGACAGAAGGTTAGTTACCAGAGAGACGACAGAAGGTTAGTTACCAGAGAGACGCGACAGAAGGTTAGTTACCAGAGAGACGACAGAAGGTTAGTTACCAGAGAGACGACAGAAGGTTAGTTACCAGAGAGACGCGACAGAAGGTTAGTTACCAGAGAGACGACAGAAGGTTAGTTACCAGAGAGACGACAGAAGGTTAGTTACCAGAGAGACTACAGGTCAGTTACTAGAGACGCGACACAAGGTTAGTGACCAAAGAGACGACAGAGGGTTAGTTACCAGAGAGACGACAGAAGGTTAGTTACCAGAGAGACGACAGAAGGTTAGTTACCAGAGAGACCACAGAAGGTTAGTTACCAGAGAGACGCGACAAAAGGTTAGTTACCAGAGAGACGAGACAGAAGGTTAGTTACCAGAGAGACGAGACAGAAGGTTAGTTACCAGAGAGACGACAGAAGGTTAGTTACCAGAGAGACGACAGAAGGTTAGTTACCAGAGAGACGAGACAGAAAGTTAGTTACCAGAGAGACGAGACAGAAGGTTAGTTACCAGAGAGACGACAGAAGGTTAGTTACCAGAGAGACGGTAGGTCAGTTACTAGAGACGCGACAGAAGGTTAGTGACCAAAGAGACGACAGAGGGTTAGTTACCAGAGAGTCGACAGAAGGTTAGTTACCAGAGAGACGACAGGTTAGTTACCAGAGAGACGACAGAGGGTTAGTTACCAGAGAGACGACAGAAGGTTAGTTACCAGAGAGACGACAGAGGGTTAGTTACCAGAGAGACGACAGAAGGTTAGTTACCAGAGAGACGACAGAAGGTTAGTTACCAGAGAGACGACAGAAGGTTAGTTACCAGAGAGACGCGACAAAAGGTTAGTTACCAGAGAGACGCGACAGAAGGTTAGTTACCAGAGAGACGCGACAGAAGGTTAGTTACCAGAGAGACGACAGACGGTTAAGTTACCAGAGAGACGAGACAGAAGGTTAGTTACCAGAGAGACGAGACAGTAGGTTAGTTACCAGAGAGACGACAGAAGGTTAGTTACCAGAGAGACGACAGAAGGTTAGTTACCAGAGAGACGACAGGTCAGTTACTAGAGACGTGACAGAAGGTTAGTTACCGGTGAGACGCAACAGAAGGTTAGTTACCAGTGAGACGCGACAGAAGGTTAGTTACCAGAGAGACGACAGAATGTTAGTTACCAGAAAGACGACAGAAGGTTAGTTACCAGAGAGACGCGACAGAAGGAAAGTTACCAGACAGACGACAGTAGGTTAGTTACCAGAGAGACTACAGACGGTTAGTTACCAGAGAGAGGAGACAGAAGGTTAGTTACCAGAGAGAGTTACCAGAGAGACGACAGAAGGTTAGTTACCAGAGAGACGACAGAATGTTAGTTACCAGAGAGACGAGACAGACGGTTAACTTACCAGAGACACGACAGAAGGTTAGTTACCAGAGAGACGACAGAAGGTTAGTTACCAGAGAGACGACAGAAGGTTAGTTACCAGAGAGACGCGACAGAAGGTCAGTTACCAGAGAGACGCGACAGAAGCTAAGTTACCAAAGAGACGAGACAGAAGGTTAGTTACCAGAGAGAAGAGACAGTAGGTTAGTTACCAGAGTGACGACAGAAGGTTAGTTACCAGAGAGACGACAGAAGGTTAGTTACCAGAGAGACGACAGAAGGTTTGTTACCAGAGAGATGCGACAGAAGGTTAGTTATCAGAGAGACAACAGACGGTTAAGTTACCAGAGAGACGACAGAAGGTTAGTTACCAGAGAGACGACAGAAGGTTAGTTACCAGAGAGACGACAGAAGGTTAGTTACCAGAGAGATGCGACAGAAGGTTAGTTACCAGAGAGACGACAGGTTAGTTACCAGAGAGACGACAGACGGTTAAGTTACCAGAGAGACAACAGAAGCTAAGTTACCAGAGAGACGACAGGTCAGTTACTAGAGACGCGACAGAAGGTTAGTGACCAAAGAGACGACAGAGGGTTAGTTACCAGAGAGACGACAGAAGGTTAGTTACCAGAGAGACGACAGAAGGTTAGTTACCAGAGAGACGACAGAAGGTTAGTTACCAGAGAGACGACAGAAGGTTAGTTACCAGAGAGACGACAGAAGGTTAGTTACCAGAGAGACGACAGAAGGTTAGTTACCAGAGAGACGACAGAAGGTTAGTTACCAGAGAGACGACAGAAGGTTAGTTACCAGAGAGACGACAGAAGGTTAGTTACCAGAGAGACGCGACAGAAGGTTAGTTACCAGAGAGACGACAAAAGGTTAGTTACCAGAGACGACAGAAGATAAGTTACCAGAGAGACGACAGGTTAGTTACCAGAGAGACGACAGACGGTTAAGTTACCAGAGAGACAACAGAAGCTAAGTTACCAGAGAGACGACAGGTCAGTTACTAG
>NW_025758535.1:0-5113 GCF_021184085.1 Oncorhynchus gorbuscha | reverse complement strand
TGTTATTTGGGATTGGATTTGGGTTATTGATGCAGTGTTATTTAGGATTGGATTTGGGTTATTGATGCAGTGTTATTTGGGATTGGATTTGAGTTATTGATGCAGTGTTATTTGGGATTGGATTTGGGTTATTGATACAGTGTTATTTGGGATTGGATTTGGGTTATTGATACAGTGTTATTTGGGATTGGATTTGAGTTATTGATACAGTGTTATTTGGGATTGGATTTGGGTTATTGATACAGTGTTATTTGGGATTGGATTTGGGTTATTGATACAGTATTATTTGGGATGGTTGGAGTTATTGATACAGTGTTATTTGGGATTGGATTTGGGTTATTGATACAGTGTTATTTGGGATTGGATTTGGGTTATTGATACAGTGTTATTTGGGATTGGATTTGGGTTATTGATACAGTGTTATTTGGGATTGGATTTGGGTTATTGATACAGTGTTATTTGGGATTGGATTTGGGTTATTGATACAGTGTTATTTGGGATTGGATTTGGGTTATTGATACAGTGTTATTTGGGATTAGATTTGGGTTATTGATACAGTGTTATTTGGGATTAGATTTGGGTTATTGATACAGTGTTATTTGGGATTGGATTTGGGTTATTGATACAGTGTTATTTAGGATTGGATTTGGGTTATTGATACAGTGTTGGGATTTGGGTTATGATACAGTGATTTGGGTTATTGATGATGAAGTGTTCTTTGGGATTAGTTTGGGTTATTGATGCAGTGTTATTTGGGATTGGATTTGGGTTATTGATACAGTGTTATTTGGGATTGGTTTGGGTTATTGATACAGTGTTATTTGGGATTGGATTTGGGTTATTGATGCAGTATTTATTTGGGATTGGATTTGGTTATTGATGCAGTGTTATTTGGGATTGGTTGGGTTATTGATACAGTGTTATTTGGGATTGGATTTGGGTTATTGATACAGTGTTATTTGATTGGATTTAGGTTATTGATGCAGTGTTATTTGGGATTGGATTTGGGTTATTGATGCAGTGTTATTTGGGATTGGATTTGGGTTATTGATACAGTGTTATTTGGGATTGGATTTGGGTTATTGATACAGTGTTATTTGGGATTGGATTTGGGTTATTGATACAGTGTTATTTGGGATTAGTTGGGTTATTGATACAGTATTATTTGGATTGTTGGGTTATTGATACAGTATTGTTTTGGGATTGGATTTGGGTTATTGATACAGTGTTATTTGGGATTGGATTTGGGTTAGTGATGCAGTGTTATTTGGGATTGGATTTGGGTTATTAATACAGTGTTATTTGGGATTGGATTTGGTTATTGATACAGTGTTATTTGGGATTGGATTTGGGTTATTGATACAGTGTTATTTGGGATTGGATTTGGGTTATTGATACAGTGTCATTTGGGATTGGATCAGAAGCGACTTTATTGATACAGTATTATTTGAGTTGGATTTGGGTTATTGATACAGTGTTATTTGGGATTGATTTGGGTTATTGATACAGTGTTATTTGGGATTGGATTTGGGTTATTGATACAGTGTTATTTGGGATTGATTTGGGTTATTGATACAGTGTTATTTGTGTTGTTCATTGGATTCATTCTGGCATTTAGATTTGTTGATTTTATGTTTTTTGTTACTGTTAGGAGACAGTAACAAGCATTACTTCACCCTATAACATGTGCTGTGCTGTGTTGTGTGCAGGCGGAGTCTGGAGACAGGGAAGATCCTCCGACAGAGCCAGTACCAGAACTGGGCCACATGGAGTACCAACTGCTCAAGTTCTTCATCCTGCTGTGAGTACTGGGCGGACTAACCTGACCTGTTTGTACTCTGGTGGAATGTTTCCCAAACTCGCTCCTGAGTGACCCTAAGAAAGACACAGCTGATTCAAATAATCAACGTTTTATTTATTTTTTACCTTTATTTAACTCGGCAAGTCAGTTAAGAACAAAATCTTATTTTCAATGATGGCCTAGAAACAGTGGGTTAACTGCCTGTTCAGGGGCAGAAAGACAGATTTGTACCTTGTCCGCTTGGGGATTTGAACGTGCAACCTTCCGGTTGCTAGTCCAACACTCTAAACACTAGGCTATCCTGCCACCTCTACGCTCTAACCACTAGGCTATCCTGCCACCTCTACACTCTAACCACTATGCTATCCTGCCACCTCTACACTCTAACCACTAGGCTATCCTGCCACCTCTACACTCTAACCACTAGGCTATCCTGCCACCTCTACACTCTAACCACTAGACTACCTGCCACCTCTACGCTCTAACCACTAGACCAGGGGTGTCAAACATACGGCCCGCGGGCCGGAACCGGCCCCCAAGGAGGTTCGATCAGGCCCGCAGGATAATTTGAAAGTGGAAAAAATGCATAAAAGACATGGAATTAATATTTTTAATTTGCTGCAATTCATGGATTATCCGCTAAGGGGCGCACTCTTTCCATCAGAGTAGAAGACAAGCCGCATCACTGAGACAGACTGAAAACAGCAGACGGTATCAATGCGCCATCTGCTGCTTGTTACGACGTTGTTAATACCTTGGTCTCTACCTCTCCGCTACACCATCATTAGCCAAAATGTCGTTATCCAAACGGAGAAAAGTAGATAAGGAGTGTAGAATTTTCAAAGAAAAATGGACCACGTCCTATTTATTTACAGAGATGCACGGAAAACCTTTGTGCTTGGTGTGTTTGCAACAAGTTTTGGTATTGAAGGAATATAATATTCGACGCCACTACGAGACTCATCACAGCGAAAAATATGACGGCTTGCAAGGACAACTGAGAAGAGATAAGATTAACGAATTGCTGGCGGGTCTGAGGAAACAGCAGTCAACTTTCATCCAGAGCCGAGAAGTCAGTGAAGCAGCGGTAAAAGCCAGCTACCTAATTGCTAGCGAAATAGCATTAGCATCGAAGCCGTATTCCGACGGTGACTTTGTTAAACGATGCATGATGAAGGCGGCTGAACTTGTATGTCCCGAGAAGCGACAAGCTTTTGCCAATATTAGCCTGACGAGGAATACTATAGCAGAGAGGATTTCGGAACTATCGGCAGATTTAGACAGTCAATTGAAACAGAGAGTCAAGTCATTTATTGCATTTTCCGTGGCAATTGACGAGAGCACTGACATCACAGACGTGGCCCAACTGGCCATATTTATTCGAGGAGTTGATGAGACATTGACTGTTACTGAAGAGTTTCTTGAGTTGGTGCCAATGATGGACACCACAACAGCCGAGGACATTTTCGGCTCTGTCGTTGCTGCATTGGACAGAGTTGGAGTGGACTGGTCCCGCGCTGTCAGCCTGGCTACAGACGGCGCGCCATCCATGGTCGGAAAGAAAGCAGGTGCCGCGACAAAGTTCAAAGACAAAGTACAAGCCCTTAATGGAGGAGATCGTTTCTGGACATTTCACTGTATTTTGCACCAGGAGGCATTGTGTTGCAAGTCGCTGAAAATGGACCACGTCATGGAGGTGGTTGTTCGCACTGTAAATTTCATCCGGTCCAGAGGTCTGAACCATCGTCAGTTTGATAAACTTCTCAGCGACAGCAACATTACCCACAGCCTGCCATACCACACTGAAGTGAGATGGTTAAGCCGAGGCGCTGTGCTGAGGCATTTCTTTGATCTACGAGAGGAAATCGGACAGTTTATGGAGAAAAAGGAAAACCGGTGTTGGAATTACAATCTCAGGAATGGCTACGGGACCTTGCATTCTTGGTTGATATTACTGAACACTTGAACAATCTGAACAAAATGTTGCAAGGCCGCAAAAAGTTGTCACACAGTTTTCTGACAACATACATGCATTTAAGTTGAAGCTGACTTTGTGGGAGATGCAACTGGCAAATGGCAACCCTGCTCATTTCCCTGTCTGAGAGATGTGTGTGTGACCAGACCTGATGCGGACATGAAACGGTACAAAGACAAAATTGCAGGACTACTGCGGGAGTTTGAGAAACGTTTTCAGGTATTTGGTGAACTTGAGACAGAATTTTCAGTTTTTCGCTCACCTTTCACAGTTAAAGCTTCTGATCTGCCGAAATTCAGCTAGAGATAATTGATTTGCAGTGTGATGCAGATTTGAAGGGCAAATTTGCCTCTGTAGGTCTGGACAGATTTTATCAGTATCTACTACCAGGTTACTCCAAATTAACAGCCCTGGCTGCTAACATTTTGTGCATGTTTGGGACAACCTACCTTTGTGAACAAATTTTCTCAGTGATGAATATCAATAAAACAAAAATGCGTTCAAGGCTCACAAACAAGCACTTAAATGACATTCTGAAAGTGACAGCTAGTCAGGACATGACACCTGGTGTTGATGCACTTGTACAGGCCAAAAGATGCCAAGTTTCAGGTACAAATACAAGTCCAGACTAGACTAACACCTTTAAAATGCTGCCTTAGATACTGTTTGCATTGAAAGAATACAGCTCTGTGAAGATGAATCCTTACTGTGGTGATTTAAAAAATGTGCACTTTAATGTTAGTCAGCAGCTTCAAAACAAAAGTTGTGTGATGGAATTCTACTGTTCATACAACTCCATAAATTTTCAGTATGTATTGTATGTGTATGTATGTTTCATGTATGAAGTTTACAGATTTACAGGACAGGCGAACACTTTCTTCATTACACATTTAAAATCACTCTCCTTAGTTTGTAAGGTGTACGCAGGGATTACATTTAGATTTTATATGCGTATGTGTAAGTGGTTTAAAATTCCTTTCTTTAAAAGTCTCATTTAATCTTAAAGTGCATTACTATATTTTTCAGTACCAATTAAAGTTTTGTGCCTTTGTACAATCAGTGGGATCAGTTGCAATGCATATTTGTGAATGATAAAAGTAAATTGCACATTTGTCTAAGGAAATATGAGGTGTTTCATGAAATGTTTTGTAAAAGGATAGTTCATTAAATTTCAATATTTTCCTAATGTTCTTGTGCTTCTTTACACCAAAACAAAGGAAAGACATGTTATTTTGGTTATTTATAGCAGAGTATGGTATAATTTTAATGGTCCGGCCCACTTGACATCTCCCTAGGCCGTATGTGGCCCACGATGCGAAATGAGTTTGACACCCCTG
>NW_025758534.1:0-5113 GCF_021184085.1 Oncorhynchus gorbuscha | reverse complement strand
TGTACTAAGGACAGGAAAATCGGAACTCTGCAATAATTACTCATGAGGTTCTATGGTGTAATGGTTAGCACTCAGGACTCTGAATCCTGCAATCCGAGTTCAAATCTCGGTAGGACCTTCCATGATTTTGCAGTGACACACTCCTCCTGTCAACTTTAAAATAGTTGTGCGTGAAAGAAAACAAGTGGGTGGAGTCGATAAGCACTCTTGTTACGCACAAATGGTTAGGCTCTACGGTAAATGCATACTATTAGTCCCTGGTATGTTTTTTAATTGAAAACTGTTGTCCCACAAAGAACTGACAATGTTTCATATTTTGTTCACACTCGTCACTTCATTCGTGTTGGAAATATGTGGATTTCCAAGTGGATGCATGGTAGGGTAGCCCAGTTGATACCGTTTCTGGCCAGAAAATATTTGATCTGTTTTTCCGGTAACCAAGTGATTAAAATTATCCGGCTCAGAAAGTATTGAGTACAGGGTTCTATGCTGTAAAGGTTATCACTCAGGACTCTGAATCCTACAATCCGAGTTTAAATCTTGGACGATCCTACCATGTCAATTAATTTGCCTCGTGGAACTAGAATATAGCTGTCCAAATATTGTTGTCAGTTGAAAGTATTTGCAACACGTGAAGGAACGACAGTCCGCTGTTGCAAATTAAACGCAGATTTTTTTTTTCAATTTCCATTTGGATTTAGAATATGGTTCTATGGTGTAATGTTTAGCACTCTGGACTTTGAATCCAGTGATCCGAGTTCAAATCTCAGTAGAACCTTCCTGTTTTTTTTTTTTTTTTTTTTGTGCTGAATTATTCACATGGCCAACCAATAATCTCATAATCTGCTGTTTATCCGGTGTACTAAGGACAAGAAAATTGGAACTCTACACATATTACTCTGTAAGGGGTTCTATGGTGTAATGGTTAGCACTCAGGACTCTGAATCCTGCGATCCGAGTTCAAATCTCGGTAGGACCATGATTTCAGTGACACACTCCTCCCTGTAAACTTTAAAATAGTTGTGCGTGAAAGAAACAAGTGGGTGGGAGTCGATAAGCACTCTTGTTACGCACAAATGGTTAGCCTACGGTAAATGCATACTATGAGTCCCTGGTAAGTTTTTTAATTGAAAACTTGCTGCCCCACAAAGAACTGACAATGTTTCATATTTTGTTCACACTCGTCACTTCATTCGTGTTGGAAATATGTGGATTTCCAAGTGGATGCATGGTAGGAGTAGCCCAGTTGATACCGTTTCTGGCCAGAAAATATTTGATCTGTTTTCCGGTGAACCAAGGACAGTAAAATCTGAACCCGTCACAGAGTATTGAGTACAGGGTTCTATGCTGTAAAGGTTATCACTCAGGACTCTTAATCCTACAATCCGAGTTTAAATCTTGGACGATCCTACCATGTCAATTAATTTGCCTCGTGGAACTAGAATATAGCTGTCCAAATATTGTTGTCAGTTGAAAGTATTTGCAACACGTGAAGAAACGACAGTCCGCTGTTGCAAATTAAACGCAGATTTTTTTTTCAATTTCCATTTGGATTTAGAATATGGTTCTATGGTGTAATTTTTAGCACTCTGGACTTTGAATCCAGTGATCCAAGTTCAAATCTCGGTAGAACCTTCCTGTTTTTTTGTGCTGAATTATTCACATGGCCAACCAATAATCTCATAATCTGCTGTTTATCCGGTGTAACAATGACAGGAAAATTGGAACTCTACACTTATTACTCTGTAAGGGGTTCTATGCTGTAAAGGTTATCACTCAGGACTCTGAATCCTACAATCCGAGTTTAAATCTTGGACGATCCTACCATGTCAATTAATTTGCCTCGTGGAACTAGAATATAGCTGTCCAAATATTGTTGTCAGTTGAAAGTATTTGCAACACGTGAAGGAACGACAGTCCGCTGTTGCAAATTAAACGCAGATTTTTTTTTTTCAATTTCCATTTGGATTTAGAATATGGTTCTATGGTGTAATGTTTAGCACTCTGGACTTTGAATCCAGTGATCCGAGTTCAAATCTCGGTAGAACCTTCCTGTTTTTTTGTGCTGAATTATTCACATGGCCAACCAATAATCTCATAATCTGCTGTTTATCCGCTGTACTAAGGACAGGAAAATCGGAACTCTACAATAATTACTCTGTATGAGGTTCTATGGTGTAATGGTTAGCACTCAGGACTCTGAATCCTGCGATCCGAGTTCAAATCTCGGTAGGACCTTCCATGATTTTGCAGTGACACACTCCTCCCCTGTCAACTTTAAAATAGTTGTGCGTGAAAGAAACAAGTGGGTGGGAGTCGATAAGCACTCTTGTTACGCACAAATGGTTAGCCTACGGTAAATGCATACTATGAGTCCCTGGTACGTTTTTTAATTGAAAACTTGCTGCCCCACAAAGAACTGACAATGTTTCATATTTTGTTCACACTCGTCACTTACATTTACATTACATTTAAGTCATTTAGCAGACGCTCTTATCCAGAGCGACTTACAAATTAGTGCATTCACCTTATGACATCCAGTGGGACAGTCACTTAACAATAGTGCATCTAAAACTTAGGGGTGGGGTGAGAGGGATTACTTAACCTATCTAGGTATTCCTTAAAGAGGTGGGGTTTAGGTGTCTCCGGAAGGTGGTGATTGACTCCGCTGTCCTGGCGTCGTGAGAGTTTGTTCCACCATTGGGGGCCAGGGCGGCAGTTTTGACTGGGCTGAGGCGGGAGCTGTACTTCCTCAGTGGTAGGGAGGCGAGCAGGCCAGAGGTGGATGAACCGTGATGGCGAGATCATGGAGCAGGCAGTCCTTCCCGGGAGGAAGAGCAGCTCACGTCTTGAGTTCAGCTGAGGTGACGATCCGTCACATCCACACACCTGGGTATGTCTGCCAGACATGCAGAGATGCGATTCGCCACCTGGTCATCAGAAGGGGGAAAGGAGAAGATTAATTATATATCATCTGCATAGCAATGATAGGAGAGACCATGTGAGATTATGACAGAGCCAAGTGACTTGGTGTATAGCGAGAATAGGAGAGGGCCAAGAACAGAGCCCTGGGGGACACCAGTGGTGAGAGCGCGTGGTGAGGAGACAGATTCTCGCCACGCCACCTGGTAGGAGCGACCTGTCAGGTAGGACGCAATCCAAGCGTGGGCCGCGCCGGAGATGCCCAACTCGGAGAGGGTGGAGAGGAGGATCTGATGGTTCACAGTATCGAAGGCAGCCGATAGATCTAGAAGGATGAGAGCAGAGGAGAGAGAGTTAGCTTTAGCAGTGCGGAGCGCCTCCGTGATACAGAGGAGAGCAGTCTCAGTTGAATGACTAGTCTTGAAACCTGACTGATTTGGATCAAGAAGGTCATTCAGAGAGAGATAGCGGGAGAGCTGGCCAAGGACGGCACGTTCAAGAGTTTTGGAGAGAAAAGAAAGAAGGGATACTGGTCTGTAATTGTTGACATCGGAGGGATCGAGTGTAGGTTTTTTCAGAAGGGGTGCAACTCTCGCTCTCAGCACTCAGGACTCTGAATCCTACAATCCGAGTTTAAATCTTGGACGATCCTACCATGTCAATTAATTTGCCTCGTGGAACTAGAATATAGCTGTCCAAATATTGTTGTCAGTTGAAAGTATTTGCAACACGCATTGAAGAGCGACAGTTGGCTGTGCAAATTAAACGCAGATTTTCTTTTTCAATTTCCATTTGGATTTAGAATATGGTTCTATGGTGTAATGTTTAGCACTCTGGACTTTGAATCCAGTGATCCGAGGTTCAAATCTCGGTAGAACCTTCCTGTTTTTTGTGCTGAATTATTCACATGGCCAACCAATAATCTCATAATCTGCTGTTTATCCGGTGTAACAATGACAGGAAAATTGGAGACTCTACACTTATTACTCTGTAAGGGTTCTATGCTGTAAAGGTTATCCTCAGGACTCTGAATCCTACAATCCAGTTTAAATCTTGGACGATCTACCATGTCAATTAATTTGCCTCGTGGAACTAGAATATAGCTGTCCAAATATTGTTGTCAGTTGAAAGTATTTACAACACGTGAAGGAGCGACAGTCCGCTGTTGCAAATTAAACGCAGATTTTTTTTTCAATTTCCATTTGGATTTATAATATGGTTCTATGGTGTAATGTTTAGCACTCTGGACTTTGAATCCAGTGATCCAAATTCAAATCTCGGTAGAACCTTCCTGTTTTTGTGCTGAATTATTCACATGGCCAGCCAATAATCTCATAATCTGCTGTTTATCCGCTGTACTAAGGACAGGAAAATCGGAACTCTACAATAATTACTCTGTATGAGGTTCTATGGTGTAATGGTTAGCACTCAGGACTCTGAATCCTGCGATCTGAGTTCAAATCTCGGTAGGACCTACCTTGCTTTTGCAATGACACCTCCTCCCCTGTCAGCTTTAAAATAGTTGTGCGTGAAGAAAACAGAGTGGGTGGGAGTCGATAAGCACTCTTGTTACGCACAAATGGTTAGCCTCACGGTAAATGCATACTATGAGTCCATAGTACGTTTTTTGAGTGAAAACTTGCTGCCCACAAAGAACTGACAATGTTTCATATTTTGTTCACACTCGTCACTTCATTCGTGTTGGAAATATGTGGATTTCCAAGTGGATGCATGGTAGGAGTAGCCCAGTTGATACCGTTTCTGGCCAGAAAATATTTGATCTGTTTTCCGGTGAACCAAGGACAGTAAAATCTGAACCCGTCACAGAGTGTTGAGTACAGGGTTCTATGCTGTAAAGGTTATCACTCAGGACTCTGAATCCTACAATCCGAGTTTAAATCTTGGACGATCCTACCATGTCAATTAATTTGCCTCGTGGAACTAGAATATAGCTGTCCAAATATTGTTGTCAGTTGAAAGTATTTGCAACACGTGAAGGAACGACAGTCCGCTGTTGCAAAGTTAAGCGCAGATTTTTTTTTCAATTTCCATTTGGATTTAGAATATGGTTCTATGGTGTAATGTTTGGCACTCTGGACTTTGAATCCAGTGATCCGAGTTCAAATCTCGGTGAGAACCTTCCTGTTTTTGTGCTGAATTATTCACATGGCCAACCAATAATCTCATAATC
>NW_025758533.1:0-5114 GCF_021184085.1 Oncorhynchus gorbuscha | reverse complement strand
ACCGAAGGACACTCCCCTTCCGTTTGGGTGGCGCTGGTATTGCCGCGGCCTACTAGCTGCTACTGATTATTTCCTCCCCCTCCTTATGTTTTGATTGAGTGCACCTGTTTTGAATTAGGTAGTAGGCTTTATTAGTCAGCCGGCCCGCAGGTTCCTTGTGGATTGATTATTGTGACCATCTGTTTTAGTGTACTTGTGTGCACGTCTATGGGTTTTGTGTTTTTCCCATTTTGTGGGTTTTCCCTGACATTTAAGTCCCCCTGTTAGGGGGCATTTGTGTGTTCATTACGCCCTGTGTGTTCGTGAGGGTTGGCTTATGTTCGCCGTTTGTCGGTGCATTAAAATAGCACTCACCTGAACTCTCTGCTTCCTGCGCTTGACTCCTCACCCATTACACTCAGATCGTTACGGAATCCCGCACCCTGAGGAATGGAGTCAGCAGGAGCAACAGCCACTCCCCTCCCATCGATTGAAGAGAGGGTTCTACATCACACCACCGTTCTCCATCGGATCGGAACGGCGATGGATCTGGTGATGGAGAGAATGGACCGATGGAAGAGAAGCGGTCTTCCTCTCTCCACCTTCGGCCCTCCCTCCTCAGGACTCCCCATCTCCCGACTCCAGCACCCTCCGTCTTACGCTCCCGAGGGTCTATGATGGAGCGGCAGCAGGGTGCCAGGGGTTCTTACTCCATCTAGAACTGTACCTGGCCACCATCAGACCTACTCCCTCGGGAGTGGAGAGGGTGAATGTCCTCATCTCCTACCTCACGGGTCGTGCTCTGGAGTGGGCAAATGCAGTTGGGAATGGCCCAGACTCAGCTAAGGAGCACTACCCCGAGTTTTCTCGCCGCTTCCGCGCCGTGTTTGACCATCCTCCAGATGGCCGAGCGGCGGGAGAACGACTATTCCATCTTCTGCAGGAGAAAAGGAGCGCCCAGGATTACGCGTTGGCGTTCCGTACCTTGGCAGCAGGATCCGGGGTGGAACGACAGGGCCCTTATCAACCACTACAGGTGTAGTCTCCGGGAGGACGTCCGCAGGGAGCTAGCGTGTCGGGACACCGCTCTTTCATTGGATGAGCTAATTGACATGTCCATCCGACTGGACAATCTGCTGGCTGCCCGCGGGCGTTCGGAGAGGGTCCTGTGTGTTCCACCACCCAGCACCTCCACTCCTGTTTCGATGGAGTTGGGAGGGGCTTTGCCGAGGGGTACCGGAGGAGGAGGCTCCCTCTGCACCAACTGTGGTCGGAGAGGACACACGGCCGATCGGTGCTGGGGGGGTCCGTCTGGGAGTCGAGATGGCAGGCGGAACATTTCTCGATCACCCCAGGTGAGTCAGCACCAAACTCACCCAGAACCCCCTGTTGGTCACATGTTTGTCTTGATTTTTTTTCTTAAATTTTTTCCCTCTTCCCAGCATAGGGCGCTAGTCGATTCAGGCGCAGCTGGGAACTTTATGGATCGCGGACTTGCTATTAAATTAGGTGTTCCGCTTGTGCCGATAGATTCTCCCTTTCCCGTGCACTCCCTAGATAGCCGGCCATTAGGGTCAGGGGTGGTCAGGGAGACCACGATCCCACTGGACATGGTAACGCAGGGGAATCATAAGGAGCGTATCAGTCTCTATATTATTGATTCGCCTGCGTTTCCAGTGGTGTTAGGGATTCCTGGCTGGCCCGGCACAATCCTAAAATTTTGTGGAAACAGGGGGTTCTCCAGGGGTGGTCAGAGGAGTGTTCTGGAAGGTGTCTGGGAGTTTCCGTCGGTGCCACCTCGGTGGAAAGTCCAGACCAGGGTCCCACAGTGAGCATTCCCCCCGAGTATGCCGATTTGGCAATCGCTTTTAGTAAAAAGAAGGCGACTAAATTACCACCACATCGACCGGGAAGGGATTGTGCAATAGATCTCCAGGGTAACGCTGCGCTTCCCAAGAGTCACGTGTACCCATTGTCCCAAGAGGAGACGTTGGCTATGGAGACATATATCACGGAGTCTCTGGGACAGGGGTACATTCGGTCCTCCATTTCACCCGTCTCCTCGAGTTTCTTTTTTGTGAAGAAGAAGGAGGGAGGATTGCGTCCGTGTATTGATTATAGAGGTCTAAATGCCATCACAGTGGGGTTCAGCTACCCACTACCTCTCATTGCTACGGCAGTGGAATCCTTTCAGGGAGCGCAGTTCTTCACAAAATTGGATCTCAGGAGCGCGTATAGCCTGGTGCGTATTCGGAAGGGAGACGAGTGGAAAACCGCATTTAGTACCACATCGGGCCACTATGAGTACTGCGTCATGCCGTATGGGTTAAAAAATGCTCCAGCCATTTTTCAATCCTTTGTAGACGATATTCTCAGGGACCTGCACGGGCAGGGAGTGGTTGTTTATATCGATGACATTCTGATCTACTCAGCCACTCACGCCGCGCATGTGTCTCTGGTACGCAAGGTGCTTGGTAGACTGCTGGAGCATGACCTATACGTCAAGGCTGAGAAGTGTGTGTTCTCCAAACGAGCCGTCTCCTTTCTGGGTTATCGCATTTCCACCTCGGGGGTGGAGATGGAGGGTGACCGCAGTAAGGCCGTGCGTAATTGGCCGACTCCAACCACGGTAAAAGAGGTGCAGCGGTTTTTGGGTTTTGCCAACTACTACCGGAGGTTTATCCGGGGTTTTGGCCAGGTAGCGGCTCCAATTACCTCACTGCTAAGGGGGCCCGGTGCGGTTGCGATGGTCAGCAGGCGGACAGAGCTTTCAACAGGTTGAGGCGCTGTTCACGGATGCACCCGTGTTGGCGCATCCGGACCCCTCTCTAGCATTCATAGTGGAGGTGGACGGCGTCCGAGGCTGGGGTGGGTGCCGTGCTATCACAGCGCTCGGGTACGCCACCAAAACTCCGCCCCTGCGCTTTCTTCTCGAGTAAGCTCAGCCCAGCGGAGCGTAACTATGATGTGGGGGACCGGGAGTTGTTAGCGGTGGTCAGGGCTCTGAAGGTGTGGAGACACTGGCTTGAGGGGGCTAAGCACCCCTTTCTCATCTGGACCGACCATCAAAATCTGGAGTATATTCGGGCAGCTAGGAGACTGAACCCGCTGCAGGCAAGGTGGGCCATGTTTTTCACTCGATTCCGGTTCACTTTATCATATAGACCGGGCTCCCAGAACGTGAAGGCGGGGGCGCACTGTCCCGCCTTTACGACACGGAGGATAGGTCCATCGAACCTACTCCCATCCTCAAAGCTGATGGCACCGGTGGCATGGGAGGTGGACTCGGACATCGAGCGGGCGTTACGGGCTGAACCAGCGCCTCCTCAGTGTCCGGCGGGGCGGAGGTACGTGCCGCTTGGTGTTCGGGACCAACTGATTCGGTGGGCTCACGTCCTACCCTCCTCGGGTCACCCTGGGATGAGGAGGACAGTGGGGAGCCTTCGGGGGAGGTATTGGTGGCCTGCCTTGGCTAGGGACGTTAAGGTTTATGTCTCCTCCTGTTCGGTATGCGCCCAGAGTAAGGCTCCTAGGCACCTTCCTAGAGGGAAGTTACAACCCCTCACCGTTCCACAACGGCCATGGTCACATCTATCCGTAGATTTCCTGACCGACCTTCCCCCGTCTCAGGGCAACACCACGGTTCTGGTGATTGTGGATCGGTTCTCTAAGTCCTGCCGTCTCCTCCCGTTGCCCGGTATCCCAACAGCCCTACAGACTGCGGAGGCATTATTCACCCACGTCTTCCGGCACTACGGGGTGCCGGAGGACATCGTTTCTGATCGGGGCCCCCAGTTCACGTCCCGAGTATGGAGGGCGTTCATGGAGCGTCTGGGGGTCTCGGTCAGCCTGACCTCCGGTTATCACCCCAAAAGTAATGGGCAGGTGGAGAGAGTAAACCAGGAGGTGGGTAGGTTTCTGCGGTCGTACTGCCAGGACCGGCCAGGGGAGTGGGCGAGATACATCCCCTGGGCTGAAATGGCCCAGAACTCACTACGCCACTCCTCTACTAATGTGTCCCCCTTTCAGTGTGTGTTGGGGTACCAGCCGGTCCTGGCACCGTGGCATCCGAGCCAGACCGAGGCTCCTGCGGTGGAGGAATGGGTGCAGCGCTCCAAAGAGACCTGGAGGGCCGTCCAGGAATCCCTTCAACAGGCTAGTGGACGGCAGAAAAGGAGTGCTGACCGCCACCGCAGTGAGGCCCCCGTGTTTGTACCAGGGGACAGGGTCTGGCTCTCGACCCGAAACCTACCCCTCCGCGTGCCCTGCCGGAAGCTTGGGCCGCAGTGTGTAGGGCCGTTCAAAGTCCTGAGGAGAATAAACGAGGTGTGTTATCGATTACAACTCCCTTCCTATTATCGTATTAACCCCTCGTTTCATGTGTCTCTCCTCAGGCCGGTGGTAGCTGGTCCCCTACAGGACGGTGAGGTACTGGAGGTCCCTCCTCCCCCTCTGGACATCGAGGGGTCCCCGGCGTATACGATACGGGCCATTCTGGACTCGAGACGCCGGGTGAGGGGCCTGCAGTACCTCGTGGACTAGGAGGGGTACGGTCCGGAGGAGAGGTGCTGGGTACCCACCAGGGACATTTTGGATCCCATCAATGTTGAGGGATTTCCATCGCCTCCATCCGGATCGCCCTGCGCCTCGTCCTCCGGGTCGACCTCGAGGCCGGTGTCGGTGCGCTGCGGGAGCCACGCGTCAAGGGGGGTGTATTGTCGACTCCGACCGAAGAACACTCCCCTTCCCATTCGGGTGGCGCTCGGTGGTCGTCGTCCCAGCCTATAGCTGCTACTGATTATTTCCTCCCCTCCTTGTGTTGATTGAGTGCACCTGTTTTGAATTAGGTGGGGGCTTTATTAGTCAGCCGGCCCGCAGAGTTCCTTGTGCGGGATTAGTTATTGTGACCATCTGTTTAGTGTACTTGTGTGCACGTCTATGGGTTTTGTGTTTTTCCCATTTTGTGGGTTTTCCCTAGACTGATTAAGTCCCCCTGTTTGGGGGCATTTGTGTGTTCATTACGCCCTGTGTGTTCATGAGGTTGGCTTATGTTCACCGTTTGTCGGTGCATTAAAAAATAGCACTCACCTGAACTCTCTGCTTCCTGCGCTTGACTCCTCACCCATTACACTCAG
>NW_025758532.1:0-5114 GCF_021184085.1 Oncorhynchus gorbuscha | reverse complement strand
GGCCCTCACCTCCTCCCTGTAGGCCGTCTCGTCGTTGTTGGTAATCAAGCCTACCACTGTTGTGTCGTCCGCAAACTTGATGATTGAGTTGGAGGCGTGCGTGGCCACGCAGTCGTGGGTGAACAGGGAGTACAGGAGAGGGCTCAGAACGCACCCTTGTGGGGCCCCGTGTTGAGGATCAGCGGGGAGGAGATGTTGTTGCCTACCCTCACCACCTGGGGGCGGCCCGTCAGGAAGTCCAGTACCCAGTTGCACAGGGCGGGGTCGAGACCCAGGGTCTCGAGCTTGATGACGAGCTTGGAGGGTACTATGGTGTTGAATGCCGAGCTGTAGTCGATGAACAGCATTCTCACATAGGTATTCCTCTTGTCCAGGTGGGTTAGGGCAGTGTGCAGTGTGGTTGAGATTGCATCGTCTGTGGACCTATTTGGGCGGTAAGCAAATTGGAGTGGGTCTAGGGTGTCAGGTAGGGTGGAGGTGATATGGTCCTTGACTAGTCTCTCAAAGCACTTCATGATGACGGAAGTGAGTGCTACGGGGCGGTAGTCGTTTAGCTCAGTTACCTTAGCTTTCTTGGGAACAGGAACAATGGTGGCCCTCTTGAAGCATGTGGGAACAGCAGACTGGTATAGGGATTGATTGAATATGTCCGTAAACACACCGTCCAGCTGGTCTGCGCATGCTCTGAGGGCGCGGCTGGGGATGCCGTCTGGGCCTGCAGCCTTGCGAGGGTTAACACGTTTAAATGTCTTACTCACCTCGGCTGCAGTGAAGGAGAGACCGCATGTTTCCGTTGCAGGCCGTGTCAGTGGCACTGTATTGTCCTCAAAGCGGGCAAAAAGTTATTTAGTCTGCCTGGGAGCAAGACATCCTGGTCCGTGACTGGGCTGGATTTCATCTTGTAGTCCGTGATTGACTGTAGACCCTGCCACATGCCTCTTGTGTCTGAGCCATTGAATTGAGATTCCACTTTGTCTCTGTACTGACGCTTAGCTTGTTTGATAGCCTTACGGAGGGAATACTGCACTGTTTGTATTCAGTCATGTTGCCAGACACCTTGCCCTGATTAAAAGCAGTGGTTCGCGCTTTCAGTTTCACGCGAATGCTGCCATCAATCCACGGTTTCTGGTTAGGGAATGTTTTTATCGTTGCTATGGGAACGACATCTTCGACGCACGTTCTAATGAACTCGCACACCGAATCAGCGTATTCGTCAATATTCCCATCTGACGCAATACGAAACATGTCCCAGTCCACGTGATGGAAGCAGTCTTGGAGTGTAGAGTCAGCTTGGTCTGACCAGCGTTGGACAGACCTCAGCGTGGGAGCCTCTTGTTTTAATTTCTGTCTGTAGGCAGGGATCAGCAAAATGGAGTCGTGGTCAGCTTTCCCGAAAGGGGGGCGGGGCAGGGCCTTATATGCGTCGCGGAAGTTAGAGTAACAATGATCCAAGGTTTTACCACCCCTGGTTGCGCAATCGATATGCTGATAAAATTTAGGGAGTCTTGTTTTCAGATTGGCTTTGTTAAAATCCCCAGCTACAATGAATGCAGCCTCCGGATAAATGTTTTCCAGTTTGCAAAGAGTTAAATAAAGTTCGTTCAGAGCCATCGATGTGTCTGCTTGGGGGGATATATACGGCTGTGATTATAATCGAAGAGAATTCTCTTGGAAGATAATGCGGTCTACATTTGATTGTGAGGAATTCTAAATCAGGTGAACAGAAGGATTTGAGTTCCTGTATGTTTCCTTCATCACACCATGTCCCGTTAGTCATGAGGCATACGCCCCTCCACTCTTCTTACCAGATAGATGTTTGTTTCTGTCGGCGCGATGCGTGGAGAAACCGTTGGCTGTACCGCCCTGGATGGCGTTTTCCCAGTAAGCCATGTCTCCGTGGCAGAGAGCGTTGCAGTCTCTGATGTCCCTCTGGAATGCCACCCTTGCTGGTTCATCAACCTTGTTGTCGAGACTGGACATTGGCAAGAAGAATACTGGGAAGTGGTGCGCGACAGTGCCCTTTTCGGAGTCTGACCAGAACACCGCCACAGCTTCCTCTTTCGAGTCGCTTCCTTTGGGTCGCCAGCATGCTTATCCATTCCGCTTGTCCCACAGGGCAGAACACAGGACAAGGCCGCGGAAAACATATTCTTGGTCGTATTCGATGGTGAGTTGACGCGATCTGATATCCAGTAGTTCTTCTCGACTGTATGTACGAAACCTACATGACCTGGGGTACTAATGTGTTAGGCACAACACGAAAAAAACAAAACTGCATAAGCCTTAGAACTTTCATTAAACAAACGGCCATCTCAGTCGGCGCCGGATATATGATTTGATTTGAACTCCTCCTTTGAACTTCAATATTGGTTTCATCAGACCAGAGAATCTGGTTTCTCATGGTCTGAGAGTCTTTACAGGTGCCTTTTTGGCAAACTTCAAGTGGGATGTCATGTGACTGTTACTAAGGTGTGGCTTCCGTCTGGCCACTTTATTCAAAGGCCTGATTGGTGGAATGCTGCAGAAATAGTTGTGCTTCTGGAAGGTTCTCCCATTCCCACAGAGGAACTCTGGAGCTCTATCAGGTGACCATCGGGTTCTTGATCACCTCCCTGACCAAGGCCCTTCTCCCCCGATTACTCAGTTTGGCTGTGTTATCGGCTCTTGGAAGAGTCTTGGTGGTTCCAAACTTCTTCCATTTAAGAATGATGGAGGAAACTATGTTCTTGGGGACCTTCAATGCTGCAGAATGTTCTTGGTACCCTTCCCCAGATCTATGCCTCGACACAATCCTGTCTCGGAGCTCTACGGACCATTCCTTCAACCTCATGGCTTGGTTTTTGCTCTGACATGTACTGTCAACTGTGGGAACTTATATAGACAGGTGTCTGCCTTTTCAAATCATGTCCAATCAATTGAATTTACCACATGGGGACTCCAATCAAAACATCTCAAGTATGGTCAATGGAAACAGGATATATCTGAGCTCAATTTCGAGTCTCATAGCAAAGGGTCTGAATACTTATGTAAATAATGTATTTCCTTTTTTGTTTTTTTGTATAAATTAGAAAACATTCTAAAAACCTGTTTTTGCTTTGTCATTATGGGTTATTGGGTGTAGATTGATGAGGGAAAACAATCAATTTTAGAATAAGGCTGTAATGTAACAAAATATGGAAAAGGGAAGGGGTCTGAATACTTACGAATGCACTGTAGATGGTGCAAGTGATCATGCGTTTCGATATTCTGTGCAGATTATTACAGCGATTGTGAAGATCTCCAGAGACCTGTGACGACCAATACGTGCTATCTGAACCCATAAAAGTCTAAGCTGGGGGAGGGGGTTATACTAAGCTAAATGGAATTGTTTTAAGAAGGTCATACTAAGGATAATTTAGCTTTTTGTTTTGAATTTTAAGACCCCTTGAAGTACAAAAAATCAATAAAGATATTATTTGATAAAAATTATTATTGCTATTAAATCAAATCAAATCAGTTTATTAGTCACATTCTCTGAATACAACAGGTTTCACCTTACAGTGAAATGCTTAATTACAAGCCCTAACCAACAATGCAATTTTTAAGGAAAAAATAGGTATTAGGTAAACAATAGATAAGTAAGATAAACAATAGATAAACAGTAAAATTACAGTGGAAATAGCGAGGCTATATACTGGTGGTACCGGTACAGAGTCAATGTGCGGGGCCACCGTTAGTCGGGCTAATTGAGGTAATATGTACATGTAGGTATAGCTAAAGTGACTATGTGTAGATGATAAACAGAGAGTAGCAGCAGTGTAAAAGAGGGGGTTGGCGGGTTGGGAGTGATGGGACACAATGCAAATTGTGGGTTTGTATTAGCCCATACAAACACATTGAATAACAGATTCACTACATGGAAGAACAGATAGCTTGGACTGTCTAAACCCTGTCTAAGCCGGGGGAGGTGGGGGGGAGGGTTCTACTCAACTACTGTACTTCCATTCATTTTTTTCAACTTGGTTCCAGGGGACCTTCAGACAAGTCTTGTGAGGACTGTGGGGAAAAGCAACCAACATGTACGTGTTTGTGAAAGTCTCAGCTTTGCACAGATGCGTCACATTAGTGTGTGGCCCAACTGTTTGGACGCTACAGACAGAAGTTGGCAGATAGGCTGTACCGACTTAAGACGAGTCCCAAGACACTTGTGGGGGTCGTAGAGCAAAACAGAGAACACCACCTTTCCATAGAAGGGTCATAATAGTTTGTAGGCCAAACCGTTCGGACGCTACAGATTATTTTGTGAGAAGCTTGATTTTCGGGATGTCTCATGGTCTGAAAAACACCTCTCTACCTCAATCACCTTTCACTGCAGATGCGGAATTGCGACATAGGTGGATGTGGTGGATTGAGATGCATCCGATACAAACAAACAGATATCTCTAGTTTAAACTGGGGATGTTTGTATTATGCTATGAGATTTCCGTGGGGGCGCGGACATCGACCTTAGGGGGGGTACACGCGGGCTTTATATGATTACATAAGAAGACATTTATAGTTACAGTAACCTATAAATGTGGCCATGGATGTGTTAGTCATTTTAAGGTTGAATGTTACATTAGTTTGTATGTTAGCATTAACTTTATGCTTTACATTGTATTTCAAAATTTATATTGAATTGTGTTTGGTTGTCAATGCAGCCGAATATAAATAAATACATTTGAAGGATATCTATCTTCTGCTTGAATAGTTCCATATGTGCCACTGACTTAGTCTGGCTTTAATTCCAGTTTGTCTACAAATTAAAGTTGGATTCACGTCCCCTTCTCAACCAAAGATCTAAGTTAAACAATAGGACTAAATAAAATAAAATCAAACTTTAAAAGCACTTTGAAGTTTGATTTGATTTAGTCCTATTCTTTAACTTAGATTGTTGTTTGTGAATCCAACATACAGTGTAAATAGCATCATTGATGATATATAAGTGATAAAGTATGGTCACATTTAATTTGCTCTGTTAAAACTACCCTTTGGAATGACTTGATAGCATCAGTGAATCAATTTAGTTTGGAGATCTTTCAACAAGCATTCTCATGATAGCACATTGGTAATAGTCAGTGACCAATATCATAGCT
>NW_025758531.1:0-5114 GCF_021184085.1 Oncorhynchus gorbuscha | reverse complement strand
GTCTGTAGGGGAATAACAGGAGAAGCGGCCACAGACTGCAGGTCGCCGGGTAGGCGCAGGCCGTAGCTGACAGAGACACCTGCTCACACGCAGCATCTGATGAAGGCAAAAACACGACAGGACAGGGCGATACACAATCACAGCACGGTGAATTCTAAACAAGGAACCGACAGGACAGGAACGGAACACAAAGGAAGAAATAGGGACTCTAATCAGGGAAAGGATCGGGAACAGGTGTGGGAAGACTAAATGATGATTAGGGGAATAGGAACAGCTGGGAGCAGGAACGGAACGATAGAGAGAAGAGAGCGAGAGAGTGAGAGAGGGGGGAGAGAGAGGGATAGAAGAGGGAAAGAACCTAATAAGACCAGCAGAGGGAAACGAATAGAATGGGGAGCACAGGGACAAGACATGATAATAAATGACAAACATGACAGTACCCCCACTCACCGAGCGCCTCCTGGCGCACTCGAGGAGGAATCCTGGCGGCAACGGAGGAAATCATCGATGAGTGAACGGTCCAGCACGTCCCGAGACGGAACCCAACTCCTCTCCTCAGGACCGTAACCCTCCCAATCCACTAAGTATTGGTGACCCCGTCCCGAGAACGCATGTCCATGATCTTATGTACCTTGTAAATAGGTGCGCTCTCGACAAGGACGGGAGGGGGAGGGAAGACGAACGGGGGTGCGAAGAAAGGGCTTAACACAGGAGACATGGAAGACAGGATGGACGCGACGAAGATGTCGCGGAAGAAGCAGTCGCACAGCGGCAGGATTGACGACCTGGGAGACACGGAACGGACCAATGAACCGCGGAGTCAACTTACGAGAAGCTGTCGTAAGAGGAAGGTTGCGAGTGGAAAGCCACACTCTCTGGCCGCAACAATACCTTGGACTCTTAATCCTGCGTTTATTGGCGGCTCTCACCGTCTGTGCCCTGTAACGGCAAAGTGCAGACCTCACCCTCCTCCAGGTGCGCTCACAACGTTGGACAAACGCTTGAGCGGAGGAACGCTGGACTCGGCAAGCTGGGATGAGAACAGAGGAGGCTGGTAACCCAGACTACTCTGAAACGGAGATAACCCGGTAGCAGACGAAGGAAGCGAATTGTGAGCGTATTCTGCCCAGGGGAGCTGTTCTGCCCAAGACGCAGGGTTTCTGAAAGAAAGGCTGCGTAGTATGCGACCAATCGTCTGATTGGCCCTCTCTGCTTGACCGTTAGACTGGGGATGAAACCCGGAAGAGAGACTGACGGACGCACCAATCAAGCGACAGAACTCCCTCCAAAACTGTGACGTGAATTGCGGGCCTCTGTCTGAAACGGCGTCTAACGGGAGGCCATGAATTCTGAATACATTCTCAATAATGATTTGTGCCGTCTCCTTAGCGGAAGGAAGTTTAGCGAGGGAATGAAATGTGCCGCCTTAGAGAACCTATCGACAACCGTAGAATCACAGTCTTCCCCGCAGACAAAGGCAGACCGGTAATGAAGTCTAAGGCGATGTGAGACCATGGTCGAGAAGGAATGGGGAGCGGTCTGAGACGACCGGCAGGAGGAGAGTTACCCGACTTAGTCTGCGCGCAGTCCGAACAAGCAGCCACGAAGCGGCGCGTGTCACGCTCCTGAGTCGGCCACCAAAAGCGCTGGCGAATAGACGCAAGAGTGCCTCGAACACCGGGATGACCAGCTAACTTGGCAGAGTGAGCCCACTGAAGAACAGCCAGACGAGTGGAAACAGGAACGAAAGGAGGTTACTAGGACAAGCGCGCGGCGACGCAGTGTGCGTGAGTGCTTGCTTAACCTGTCTTTCAATTCCCCAGACTGTTAACCCGACAACACGCCCATAAGGAAGAATCCCCTCGGGATCAGTAGAAGCCACAGAAGAACTAAACAGACGGGATAAGGCATCAGGCTTGGTGTTCTTGCTACCCGGACGGTAAGAAATCACAAACTCGAAACGAGCGAAAAACAACGCCCAACGAGCTTGACGGGCATTAAGTCGTTTGGCAGAACGGATGTACTCAAGGTTCTTATGGTCTGTCCAAGCGACAAAAGGAACGTCGCCCCCTCCAACCACTGTCGCCATTCGCCTAGGGCTAAGCGGATGGCGAGCAGTTCACGGTTACCCACATCATAGTTGCGCTCAGATGGCGACAGGCGATGAGAAAAATAAGCGCAAGGATGAACCTTATCGTCAGACTGGAAGCGCTGGGATAGAATGGCTCCCACGCCTACCTCTGAAGCGTCAACCTCGACAATGAATTGTCTAGTGACGTCAGGAGTAACGAGGATAGGAGCGGACGTAAAACGTTCTTTTAGAAGATCAAAAGCTCCCTGGGCGGAACCGGACCACTTAAAACACGTCTTGACAGAAGTAAGAGCTGTGAGAGGGCAGCAACTTGACCGAAATTACGAATGAAACGCCGATAGAAATTAGCGAAACCTAAAAAGCGCTGCAACTCGACACGTGACCTTGGAGCGGGCCAATCACTGACAGCTTGGACCTTAGCGGAATCCATCTGAATGCCTTCAGCGGAAATAACGGAACCGAGAAAAGTAACGGAGGAGACATGAAAGAGCACTTCTCAGCCTTTACGTAGAGACAATTCTCTAAAGGCGCTGTAGAACACGTCGAACGTGCTGAACATGAATCTCGAGTGACGGAGAAAAAATCAGGATATCGTCAAGATAGACAAAAACAAAGATGTTCAGCATGTCTCTCAGAACATCATTAACTAATGCCTGAAAAACAGCTGGCGCATTGGCGAGACCAACGGCAGAACCCGGTACTCAAAATGCCCTAACGGAGTGTTAAACGCCGTTTTCCACTCGTCCCCCTCTCTGATGCGCACGAGATGGTAAGCGTTACGAAGGTCCAACTTAGTAAAGCACCTGGCTCCCTGCAGAATCTCGAAGGCTGATGACATAAGGGAAGCGGATAACGATTCTTAACCGTTATGTCATTCAGCCCTCGATAATCACGCAGGGCGCAGAGTACCGTCCTTCTTCTTAACAAAAAAGAACCCCGCCCCGGCCGGAGAGGAAGAAGGCACTATGGTACCGGCGTCAAGAGACACAGACAAATAATCCTCGAGAGCCTTACGTTCGGGAGCCGACAGAGAGTATAGTCTACCTCGAGGAGGAGTGGTCCCCGGAAGGAGATCAATACTACAATCATACGACCGGTGAGGAGGAAGGGAGTTGGCTCGGGACCGACTGAAGACCGTGCGCAGATCATGATATTCCTCCGGCACTCCTGTCAAATCGCCAGGTTCCTCCTGAGAAGTAGGGACAGAAGAAACGGGAGGGATGGCAGACATTAAACACTTCACATGACAAGAAACGTTCCAGGATAGGATAGAATTACTAGACCAATTAATAGAAGGATTATGACATACTAGCCAGGGATGACCCAAAACAACAGGTGTAAACGGTGAACGGAAAATCAAAAAAGAAATAGTCTCACTGTGGTTACCAGATACTGTGAGGGTTAAAGGTAGTGTCTCAAATCTGATACTGGGAAGATGACTACCATCTAAGGCGAACATGGGCGTAGGCTTCTCTAACTCTCTGAAAGGAATGTCATGTTTCCGAACCCATGCTTCGTCCATGAAACAACCCTCAGCCCCAGAGTCTATCAAGGCACTACATGTAGCACCCGAACCGGTCCAGCGTAGATGGACCGACAAAATAGTACAGGATTTTGATGGAGAGACTTGAGTAGTTGCGCTCACCTGTAGCCCTCCGCTTACAGATGAGCTCTGGCTTTACTGGACATGAATTAACAAAATGTCCAGCAACTCCGCAATAGAGGCACAGGCGGTTGGTGATCCTCCGTTCCCTCTCCTTAGTCGAGATGCGAATCCCTCCCAGCTGCATGGGCTCAGTCTCAAAGCCAGAGGAGGGAGATGGTTGCGATGCGGAGCAGGGAAACACCGTTGATGCGAGCTCTCTTCCACGAGCCCGGTGACGAAGATCTACCCGTCGTTCTATGCGGATGGCGAGAGCAATCAAAGAGTCCACATCTGAAGGAACCTCCCGGGAGAGAATCTCATCCTTAACCACTGCGTGGAGTCCCTCCAGAAAACGAGCGAGCAGCGCCGGCTCGTTCCACTCACTAGAGGCAGCAAGAGTGCGAAACTCAATAGAATAATCCGTTATGGACCGTTCACCTTGGCATAAGGAAGCCAGGGCCCTAGAAGCCTCCCCACCAAAAACTGAACGGTCAAAAACCCGAATCATCTCCTCTTTAAAGTTCTGGAACTTGTTAGAGCAATCAGCCCTTGCCTCCCAGATAGCTGTGCCCCATTCTCGAGCCCGGCCAGTAAGGAGTGAAATGACGTAAGCAACCCGAGCTCTCTCTCTAGAGTATGTGTTGGGTTGGAGAGAGAACACAATCTCACACTGCGTGAGAAAGGAGCGGCACTCAGTGGGCTGCCCGGAGTAGCAAGGTGGGTTATTAACCCTAGGTTCTGGAGGCTCGGCAGGCCAGGAAGTAACAGGTGGCACGAGACGTAGACTCTGGAACTGTCCAGAGAGGTCGGAAACCTGAGCGGCCAGGTTCTCCACGGCATGGCGAGCAGCAGACAATTCCTGCTCGTGTCTGCCGAGCATGGCTCCTTGGATCTCGACGGCAGTGTAACGAGCGTCTGAAGTCGCTGGGTCCATTCCTTGGTCGGTTCCTTCTGTCATGCAGGTGAAAGAGGACCCAAAAGCGACTTAACAGAAACAGAGTTTATTCAAGTCCAAACAGAAAACGACAAATCCTGAATCCTTAACAGGAAATGTCCAAACAGGGAATAACAGAAATCCTCTAGTCTGTAGGGGAATAACAGGAGAAGCGGCCACAGACTGCAGGTCGCCTCGGGTAGGCGCAGGCCGTAGCTGACAGAGACACCTGCTCACACGCAGCATCTGATGAAGGCAAAAAACACGACAGGACAGGGCGATACACAATCACAGCACGGTGAATTCTAAACAAGGAACCGACAGGACAGGAACGGAACACAAAGGAAGAAATAGGGACTCTAATCAGGGGAAAGGATCGGGAACAGGTGTGGGAAGACTAAATGATGATTAGGGGAATAGGAACAGCTGGGAGCAGGAGCGGA
>NW_025758530.1:0-5114 GCF_021184085.1 Oncorhynchus gorbuscha | reverse complement strand
GAACGGATGGGGGACAGGACATGGGTGTGGTAGGGAACGGGGTGGGGGACAGGACATGGTGTGTAGGGAACGGGGTGGGGGTGGGGGACAGGACATGGTGTGTAGGAACGGGTGGTGAGGACAGGACATGGTGTAGGGGAATGGGTGGGGACAGGACATGGTGTGTAGGGAACGGATGTGGGGACAGGACATGGTGTGTAGGGAACGGGTTGTAGGACAGGACATGGTGTGTAGGGAACGGGCTGTAGGACAGGACATGGTGTGTAGAGAACGGGGTGGGGGACAGGACATGGTGTGTAGGGAACGTGATGGGGGACAGGACATGGTGTGTAGGGAACGGGATGGGGACAGGACATGGTGTGTAGGGAACGGGCTGTAGGACAGGACATGGTGTGTAGGGAACGGGATGGGGGACAGGACATGGTGTGTAGGGAACGTGATGGGGGACAGGACATGGTGTGTAGGGAACGGGTGTGGGGACAGGACATGGTGTGTAGGGAACGGGCTGTAGGACAGGACATGGTGTGTAGGGAACGGGCTGTAGGACAGGACATGGTGTGTAGAGAACGGGCTGTAGGACAGGACATGGTGTGTAGAGAACGGGGTGGGGACAGGACATGGTGTGTAGGGAACGTGATGGGGGACAGGACATGGTGTGTAGGGAACGTGATGGGGGACAGGACATGGTGTGTAGGGAACGTGGATGGGGGACAGGACATGGTGTGTAGGGAAAGGGGTGGGGGGTGGGGGACAGGACATGGTGTGTAGAGAACGGGGTGGGGGACAGGACATGGTGTGTAGGGAACGGTGTGGGGTGGGGGACAGGACATGGTGTGTAGGGAAACGTGATGGGGACAGGACATGGTGTGTAGGGAACAGTGATGGGGACAGGACATGGTGTGTAGGGAAACGGGCTGTAGGACAGGACATGGTGTGTAGGGAACGTGATGGGGACAGGACATGGTGTGTAGGGAAGGGGTGGGGGTGGGGGACAGGACATGGTGTGTAGGGAACGTGATGGGGACAGGACATGGTGTGTAGGGAACGTGATGGGGACAGGACATGGTGTGTAGGGAACGTGATGGGGGACAGGACATGGTGTGTAGAGAACGGGGTGGGGGACAGGACATGGTGTGTAGGGAACGGGCTGTAGGACAGGACATGGTGTGTAGGGAACGGTGTGGTGGACAGGACATGGTGTGTAGGGAACGGGATGGGGGACAGGACATGGTGTGTAGGGAACGTGATGGGGGACAGGACATGGTGTTTGTAATGAACGGGCTGTAGGACAGGACATGGTGTGTAGGAACGGGCTGTAGGACAGGACATGGTGTGTAGGGAACGGGGTGGGGGACAGGACATGGTGTGTAGAGAACGGGGTGGGGGACAGGACATGGTGTGTAGAGAACGGGTGGGGGACAGGACATGGTGTGTAGAGAACGGGGTGGGGGACAGGACATGGTGTGTAGGGAACGTGGTGGGGGACAGGACATGGTGTGTAGGGAACGTGATGGGGACAGGACATGGTGTGTAGGGAACGGGCTGTAGGACAGGACATGGTGTGTAGGGAACGGGGTGGGGGTGGGGGACAGGACATGGTGTGTAGGGAACGTGATGGGGACAGGACATGGTGTGTAGGGAACGGGGTGGGGGACAGGACATGGTGTGTAGGGAACGTGATGGGGACAGGACATGGTGTGTAGGGAACGTGATGGGGGACAGGACATGGTGTGTAGGGAACGGGCTGTAGGACAGGACATGGTGTGTAGGGAACGGGGTGGGGGTGGGGGACAGGACATGGTGTGTAGGGAACGTGATGGGGACAGGACATGGTGTGTAGGGAACGGGTGGGGGTGGGGGACAGGACATGGTGTGTAGGAACGGGGTGGGGACAGGACATGGTGTGTAGGGAACGGGGTGGGGACAGGACATGGTGTGTAGGGAACGGGGTGGGGGTGGGGGACAGGACATGGTGTGTAGGGAACGGGGTGGGGGTGGGGGACAGGACATGGTGTGTAGGGAACGGGGTGGGGACAGGACATGGTGTGTAGGGAACGTGATGGGGACAGGACATGGTGTGTAGGGAACGGGCTGTAGGACAGGACATGGTGTGTAGAGAACGGTGTGGGGGACAGGACATGGTGTGTAGGGAACGTGATGGGGACAGGACATGGTGTGTAGGGAACGGGGTGGGGACAGGACATGGTGTGTAGGGAACGGGGTGGGGTGGGGGACAGGACATGGTGTGTAGGGAACGGGGTGGGGGACAGGACATGGTGTGTAGGAACGGGGTGGGGGTGGGGGACAGGACATGGTGTGTAGGGAACGGGGTGGGGACAGGACATGGTGTGTAGAGAACGGGGTGGGGGACAGGACATGGTGTGTAGGAACGTGATGGGGGACAGGACATGGTGTGTAGGGAACGTGATGGGGGACAGGACATGGTGTGTAGAGAACGGGCTGTAGGACAGGACATGGTGTGTAGGGAACGGGCTGTAGGACAGGACATGGTGTGTAGGGAACGGGGTGGGGACAGGACATGGTGGTAGGAACGGGGTGGGGACAGGACATGGTGTGTAGGGAACGGGCTGCAGGACAGACATGTTGTGTAGGGAACGGGTGGGGGACAGGACATGGTGTGTAGGGAACGGGGTGGGGACAGGACATGGTGTGTAGGGAACGGGGTGGGGGACAGGACATGGTGTGTAGGGAACGGTGTGGGGGACAGGACATGGTGTGTAGGGAACAGAGTGGGGGTGGGGGACAGGACATGGTGTGTAGGGAACGGGCTGTAGGACAGGACATGGTGTGTAGGGAACGGGGTGGGGGACAGGACATGGTGTGTAGGGAACGGGCTGTAGGACAGGACATGGTGTGTAGGGAAAGGGGTGGGGGTGGGGGACAGGACATGGTGTGTAGGGAACGTGATGGGGGACAGGACATGGTGTTTGTAATGAACGGGCTGTAGGACAGGACATGGTGTGTAGGGAACGGGCTGTAGGACAGGACATGGTGTGTAGGGAACGGGGTGGGGGACAGGACATGGTGTGTAGAGAACGGGGTGGGGGACAGGACATGGTGTGTAGGGAACGGGGTGGGGGACAGGACATGGTGTGTAGGGAACGGGCTGTAGGACAGGACATGGTGTGTAGGGAACGGGGTGGGGGACAGGACATGGTGTGTAGAGAACGGGGTGGGGGACAGGACATGGTGTGTAGAGAATGGGTGGGGGACAGGACATGGTGTGTAGAGAACGGGGTGGGGGACAGGACATGGTGTGTAGGGAACGTGGTGGGGGACAGGACATGGTGTGTAGGGAACGGGGTGGGGGTGGGGGACAGGACATGGTGTGTAGGGAACGGGGTGGGGGACAGGACATGGTGTGTAGAGAACGGGGTGGGGACAGGACATGGTGTGTAGAGAACGGGCTGTAGGACAGGACATGGTGTGTAGGGAACGGGCTGTAGGACAGGACATGGTGTGTAGGGAACGGGGTGGGGACAGGACATGGTGTGTAGAGAACGGGGTGGGGACAGGACATGGTGTGTAGGGAACGGGGTGGGGACAGGACATGGTGTGTAGGAACGTGATGGGGACAGGACATGGTGTGTAGGGAACGGGGTGGGGTGGGGACAGGGCATGGTGTGTAGAGAACGGGCTGTAGGACAGGACATGGTGTGTAGGGAACGAGGTGGGGGACAGGACATGGTGTGTAGGGAACGTGATGGGGGACAGGACATGGTGTGTAGGAAACGGGCTGTAGGACAGGACATGGTGTGTAGGGAACGGGCTGTAGGACAGGACATAGTGTGTAGGGAACGTGGCTGTGAGGACAGGACATGGTGTGTAGGGAACGGGCTGTAGGACAGGACATGGTGTGTAGGGAACGGGCTGTAGGACAGGACATGGTGTGTAGGGAACGGGCTGTAGGGACAGGACATGGTGTGTAGGAAAGTGGTGGGGGTGGGGGACAGGACATGGTGTGTAGGGAACGGGGTGGGGGTGGGGACAGGACATGGTGTGTAGGGAACGGGGTGGGGTGGGGGACAGGACATGGTGTGTAGGGAACGTGATGGGGGGACAGGACATGGTGTGTAGGAACGTGATGGGGGACAGGACATGGTGTGTAGGGAACGGGGTGGGGTGGGGGACAGGACATGGTGTGTAGGGAACGTGATGGGGGACAGGACATGGTGTGTAGGGAACGGGGTGGGGGACAGGACATGGTGTGTAGAGAACGGTGTGGGGGACAGGACATGGTGTGTAGATTGATCACTATAACCAATTCAGAGGCCTTGTGGTTAGAGGTTATGGGTTAGATTCCGTTTTATGCCTCTCTGCTTGACACGCAACATAGATTCAGGAGACTAGTTTCCTGTCCTGTCCAGGGGGTGTCCTGTACATCAAGCTGTCTCACTACAGAAACAGGAGATGGACTAGTGTCCTGTCCAGGGGGTGTCCTGTACATCAAGTTGTCTCAGTACAGAAACAGGAACCATTCTGGCTCAGATCAGGTTACTATATATACTATACTATTACTACAGGAACCATTCTGGCTCAGATCAGGTTACTATATATACTATACTATTACTACAGGAACCATTCTGGCTCAGATCAGGTTATTATATATACTATACTATTACTACAGGAACCATTCTGGCTCAGATCAGGTTACTATATATACTATACTATTACTACAGGAACCATTCTGGCTCAGATCAGGTTACTATATATACTATACTATTACTACTAGGAACCATTCTGGCTCAGATCAGGTTACTATATATACTATACTATTACTACAGGAACCATTCTGGCTCAGATCAGGCTACTATATATACTATACTATTATTACAGGAACCATTCTGGCTCAGATCAGGTTACTATATATACTATACTATTACTACAGGAAACCATCCTGGCTCAGATCAGGTTACTATATATACTATACTATTACTACAGGAACCATTCTGACTCAGATCAGGTTACTATATATACTATACTATTACTACAGGAACCATTCTGGCTCAGATCAGGTTACTATATATACTATACTATTACTACAGGAACCATTCTGACTCAGATCAGGCTACTATATATACTATACTATTACT
>NW_025758529.1:0-5115 GCF_021184085.1 Oncorhynchus gorbuscha | reverse complement strand
GCCACCCGGTCAACCCCCAGCCACTCGGCCACCCCCTAACCCCCAGCCACTCAGCCACCCCGGCTCTCAACCCCCAGCCACTCGGCCACCCCAACCCCCAGCCACTCAGCCACCCCGCAACCCCCAGCCACTCGGCCACCCCAACCCCAGCCACTCGGCCACCCGGCTCCAACCCCCAGCCACTCGGCCACCCCGAACCCCCCAGCCACCTCGGCCACCCCGGCTCCAACCCCAGCCACTCGGCCACCCCAACCCCCAGCCACTCGGCCACCCGGCTCCAACCCCCAGCCACTCGGCCACCCCAACCCCAGCCACTCGGCCACCCCGGCTCAACCCCCAGCCACTCCAGCCACCCCAACCCCCAGCCACTCGGCCACCGGCTCCAACCCCCAGCCACTCGGCCACCCCAACCCCCAGCCACTCAGCCACCCGGCTCCAACCCCCAGCCACTCGGCCACCCCAACCCCCAGCCACTCGGCCACCCCGGCTCCAACCCCCAGCCACTCAGCCACCCCAACCCCCAGCCACTCAGCCACCGCTCCAACCCCAGCCACTCAGCCACCCCAGCCCCCAGCCACTCGGCCACCCCGGCTCCAACCCCCAGCCACTCGGCCACCCCAACCCCCAGCCACTCGGCCACCCCGGCTCCAACCCCCAGCCACTCGGCCACCCCGGCTCCAACCCCCAGCCACTCGGCCACCCCAACCCCCAGCCACTCGGCCACCCCGGCTCCAACCCCCAGCCACTCGGCCACCCCAACCCCAGCCACTCGGCCACCCCGGCTCCAACCCCCAGCCACTCGGCCACCCCGGCTCCAACCCCCAGCCACTCAGCCACCCCGGCTCCAACCCCCAGCCACTCGGCCACCCGGCTCCAACCCCCAGCCACTCGGCCACCCCAACCCCCAGCCACTCGGCCACCCCGGCTCCAACCCCCAGCCACTCGGCCACCCCGGCTCAACCCCCAGCCACTCGGCCACCCCGGCTCAACCCCCAGCCACTCGGCCACCCGGCTCCAACCCCAGCCACTCGGCCACCCCAACCCCCAGCCACTCGGCCACCCGGCTCCAACCCCCAGCCACTCGGCCACCCCAACCCCCAGCCACTCGGCCACCCCAACCCCCAGCCACTCGGCCACCCCGGCTCCAACCCCCAGCCACTCGGCCACCCCGGCTCCAACCCCCAGCCACTCGGCCACCCCAACCCCCAGCCACTCGGCCACCCCAACCCCCAGCCACTCGGCCACCCCGGCTCCAACCCCCAGCCACTCGGCCACCCCAACCCCCAGCCACTCGGCCACCCCAACCCCCAGCCACTCGGCCACCCCGGCTCCAACCCCCAGCCACTCGGCCACCCCGGCTCCAACCCCCAGCCACTCAGCCCCTTCCGCTCTGCAACCCCAGCCACTCGGCCACCCGGCTCCAACCCCCAGCCACTCAGCCCCTTCCGCTCTGCAACCCCCAGCCACTCGGCCACCCCAACCACTCAGCCCCTTCCGCTCTGCAACCCCCAGCCACTCGGCCACCCCTCCCAACCACTCAGCCCCTTCCGCTCTGCAACCCCCAGCCACTCGGCCACCCCAACCACTCAGCCCCTTCCGCTCTGCAACCCCCAGCCACTCGGCCACCCCAACCCCCAGCCACTCGGCCACCCCGGCTCCAACCCCCAGCCACTCGGCCCCTTCCGCTCTGCAACCCCCAGCCACTCGGCCACCCGGCTCCAACCCCCAGCCACTCGGCCACCCCGGCTCCAACCCCCAGCCACTCGGCCACCCCAACCCCCAGCCACTCGGCCACCCGGCTCCAGCCCCCAGCCACTCGGCCACCCCAACCCCAGCCACTCGGCCACCCGGCTCAACCCCCAGCCACTCGGCCACCCCAGCCCCAGCCACTCAGCCACCCCGGCTCCAACCCCAGCCACTCGGCCACCCCAACCCCCAGCCACTCGGCCACCCCGGCTCCAACCCCCAGCCACTCGGCCACCCCAACCCCAGCCACTCAGCCACCCGGCTCCAACCCCCAGCCACTCGGCCACCTCAACCCCCAGCCACTCGGCCACCCGGCTCAACCCCAGCCACTCGGCCACCCCAACCCCCAGCCACTCGGCCACCGGCTCCAACCCCAGCCACTCGGCCACCCCAACCCCAGCCACTCGGCCACCCCGGCTCCAACCCCCAGCCACTCGGCCACCCCAACCCCCAGCCACTCGGCCACCCCGGCTCCAACCCCAGCCACTCAGCCACCCCAACCCCCAGCCACTCGGCCACCCCGGCTCCAACCCCAGCCACTCGGCCACCCCAACCCCAGCCACTCGGCCACCCGGCTCCAACCCCCAGCCACTCGGCCACCCGGCTCAACCCCCAGCCACTCGGCCACCCCAACCCCAGCCACTCGGCCACCCGGCTCCAACCCCCAGCCACTCGGCCACCCCAACCCCAGCCACTCGGCCACCCGGCTCCAACCCCCAGCCACTCGGCCACCCCGGCTCCAACCCCCAGCCACTCAGCCACCCGGCTCCAACCCCCAGCCACTCGGCCACCCGGCTCCAACCCCCAGCCACTCGGCCACCCCAACCCCAGCCACTCGCCACCCGGCCCAACCCCCAGCCACTCGGCCACCCCAACCCCCAGCCACTCGGCCACCCCGGCTCCAACCCCCAGCCACTCGGCCACCCGGCTCCAACCCCCAGCCACTCGGCCACCCCAACCCCCAGCCACTCGGCCACCCCGGCTCCAACCCCCAGCCACTCGGCCACCCCAACCCCCAGCCACTCGGCCACCCCAACCCCCAGCCACTCGCCACCCGGCTCCAACCCCCAGCCACTCGGCCACCCCGGCTCCAACCCCCAGCCACTCGGCCACCCCGGCTCCAACCCCCAGCCACTCGGCCACCCCAACCCCCAGCCACTCGGCCACCCGCTCAACCCCCAGCCACTCGGCCACCCGGCTCCAACCCCCAGCCACTCGGCCACCCCGGCTCCAACCCCCAGCCACTCGGCCACCCCAACCCCCAGCCACTCGGCCACCCCAACCCCAGCCACTGCCACCCGCTCCAACCCCCAGCCACTCAGCCACCCCGGCTCCAACCCCCAGCCACTCGGCCACCCCAACCCCAGCCACTCGGCCACCCCAACCCCCAGCCACTCGGCCACCCCGGCTCCAACCCCAGCCACTCGGCCACCCCAACCCCCAGCCACTCAGCCACCCCAACCCCCAGCCACTCGGCCACCGGCTCCAACCCCCAGCCACTCGGCCACCCCGGCTCCAACCCCCAGCCACTCGGCCACCCCAACCCCCAGCCACTCGGCCACCCCAACCCCCAGCCACTCGGCCACCCCGGCTCCAACCCCCAGCCACTCGGCCACCCCAACCCCCAGCCACTCGGCCACCCCAACCCCCAGCCACTCGGCCACCCCGGCTCCAACCCCCCAGCCACTCGGCCACCCCGGCTCCAACCCCCAGCCACTCGGCCACCCCAACCCCCAGCCACTCGGCCACCCCGGCTCCAACCCCCAGCCACTCGGCCACCCCGGCTCCAACCCCCAGCCACTCAGCCACCCCAACCCCCAGCCACTCGGCCACCCCGGCTCCAACCCCCAGCCACTCGGCCACCCCAACCCCCAGCCACTCGGCCACCCCAACCCCCAGCCACTCGGCCACCCCGGCTCCAACCCCCAGCCACTCAGCCACCGGCTCCAACCCCCAGCCACTCGGCCACCCCAACCCCCAGCCACTCAGCCACCCCAACCCCCAGCCACTCGGCCACCCCGGCTCCAACCCCCAGCCACTCGGCCACCCCAACCCCCAGCCACTCGGCCACCCCAACCCCCAGCCACTCGGCCACCCCGGCTCCAACCCCCAGCCACTCGGCCACCCCGGCTCCAACCCCCAGCCACTCGGCCACCCCAACCCCCAGCCACTCGGCCACCCCGGCTCCAACCCCCCAGCCACTCGGCCACCCCGGCTCCAACCCCCAGCCACTCAGCCACCCCAACCCCCAGCCACTCGCCACCCCGCTCAACCCCCAGCCACTCGGCCACCCGGCTCCAACCCCCAGCCACTCGGCCACCCCAACCCCCAGCCACTCGGCCACCCCGGCTCCAACCCCCAGCCACTCGGCCACCCCAACCCCCAGCCACTCGGCCACCCCGGCTCCAACCCCCAGCCACTCGGCACCGCTCCAACCCCCAGCCACTCAGCCACCCCAACCCCCAGCCACTCGGCCACCCCGGCCCAACCCCCAGCCACTCGGCCACCCCGGCTCCAACCCCCAGCCACTCGGCCACCCGGCTCCAACCCCCAGCCACTCGGCCACCCCAACCCCCAGCCACTCGGCCACCCCGGCTCCAACCCCCAGCCACTCGGCCACCCCGGCTCCAACCCCAGCCACTCGGCCACCCCAACCCCCAGCCACTCGGCCACCCCGGCTCCAACCCCCAGCCACTCGGCCACCCCAACCCCAGCCACTCAGCCACCCCAACCCCCAGCCACTCCAGCCACCCCCAACCCCCAGCCACTCGGCCACCCCGGCTCCAACCCCCAGCCACTCGGCCACCCCAACCCCCAGCCACTCGGCCACCCCAACCCCCAGCCACTCAGCCACCCCGGCTCCAACCCCCAGCCACTCGGCCACCCCGGCTCCAACCCCCAGCCACTCGGCCACCCCAACCCCCAGCCACTCGGCCACCCCGGCTCCAACCCCCCAGCCACTCGGCCACCCCGGCTCCAACCCCCAGCCACTCAGCCACCCCAACCCCCAGCCACTCGGCCACCCCGGCTCCAACCCCCAGCCACTCGGCCACCCCAACCCCCAGCCACTCGGCCACCCCAACCCCCAGCCACTCAGCCACCCCGGCTCCAACCCCCCAGCCACTCGGCCACCCCAACCCCCAGCCACTCGGCCACCCCAACCCCCAGCCACTCGGCCACCCCGGCTCCAACCCCCAGCCACTCAGCCACCCCCAACCCCCAGCCACTCGGCCACCCAACCCCAGCCACTCAGCCACCCCAACCCCCAGCCACTCAGCCACCCCAACCCCCAGCCACTCGGCCACCCCAACCCCCAGCCACTCAGCCACCCCGGCTCCAACCCCCAGCCACTCGGCCACCCCGGCTCCG
>NW_025758528.1:0-5116 GCF_021184085.1 Oncorhynchus gorbuscha | reverse complement strand
GTAAGATACTTAACAAAACAAAAGGCATAATACTACTCGTAAAGACGAGAACAGACTGGAGACTTGATCAAGAACTGCAGGTTGCCTCGGGAAGGCACTTGAACCTAGCAGACTCAGACACCTGCTCACCACGCAGCATCTGAGGAAACACGACACGACAGGGCAAAACATAGACACAGCACGGTGAATATAGACAAGGATCCGACAGGGCAGGAACGGAAAACAAGGAGAGAAATAGGGACTCTAATCAGGGAAAAGGATCGGGAACAGGTGTGGGAAGACTAAATGATTGATTAGGGGAATAGGAACAGCTGGGAGCAGGAACGGAACGATAGAGAGAAGAGAGAGCGAGAGAGTGAGAGAGGGAGGGGAGAGAGGGATAGAAAGAGGAAAGAACCTAATAAGACCAGCAGAGGGAAACGAATAGAAGGGAAGCACAGGGACAAGACATGATAATTAATGACAAAACATGACAGTACCCCCCACTCACCGGCGCCTCCTGGCGCACTCGAGGAGGAACCCTGGCGGCAACGGAGGAAATCATCAATAGCGAACGGTCCAGCACGTCCCGAGACGGAACCCAACTCCTCTCCTCAGGACCGTAACCCTCCCAATCCACTAAGTATTGGTGACCCCGTCCCGAGAACGCATGTCCATGATCTTACGTACCTTGTAAATAGGTGCGCTCTCGACAAGGACGGGAGGGGGAGGGAAAGACGAACGGGGTGCGAAGAAAGGGCTTGACACAGGAGACATGGAAGACAGGATGGACGCGACGAAGATGTCGCGGAAGAAGCAGTCGCACAGCGACAGGGATTGACGACCTGGGAGACACGGAACGGACCAATGAACCGCGGAGTCAACTTACGAGAAGCTGTCGTAAGAGGAAGGTTGCGAGTGGAAAGCCACACTCTCTGGCCGCAACAATACCTTGGACTCTTAATCCTGCGTTTATTGGCGGCTCTCACAGTCTGTGCCCTGTAACGGCAAAGTGCAGACCTCACCCTCCTCCAGGTGCGCTCACAACGTTGGACAAACGCTTGAGCGGAGGGAGGCGCTGGACTCGGCAAGCTGGGATGAGAACAGAGGAGGCTGGTAACCCAGACTACTCTGAAACGGAGAATAACCCGGTAGCAGACGAAGGAAGCGAGTTGTGAGCGTATTCTGCCCAGGGGAGCTGTTCTGCCCAAGACGCAGGGTTTCTGAAAGAAAGGCTGCGTAGTATGCGACCAATCGTCTGATTGGCCCTCTCTGCTTGACCGTTAGACTGGGGATGAAACCCGGAAGAGAGACTGACGGACGCACCAATCAAACGACAGAACTCCCTCCAAAACTGTGACGTGAATTGCGGGCCTCTGTCTGAAACGGCGTCTAACGGGAGGCCATGAATTCTGAACACATTCTCGATGATGATTTGTGCCGTCTCCTTAGCGGAAGGAAGTTTAGCGAGGGAATGAAATGTGCCGCCTTAGAGAACCTATCGACAACCGTAAGAATCACAGTCTTCCCCGCAGACAAAGGCAGACCGGTAATGAAGTCTAGGGCGATGTGAGACCATGGTCGAGAAGGAATGGGGAGCGGTCTGAGGCGACCGGCAGGAGGAGAGTTACCCGACTTAGTCTGCGCGCAGTCCGAACAAGCAGCCACGAAACGGCGCGTGTCACGCTCCTGAGTCGGCCACCAAAAGCGCTGGCGAATAGACGCAAGAGTGCCTCGAACACCGGGATGACCAGCTAACTTGGCAGAGTGAGCCCACTGAAGAACAGCCAGACGAGTGGAAACAGGAACGAAAAGGAGGTTACTAGGACAAGCGCGCGGCGACGCAGTGTGCGTGAGTGCTTGCTTAACCTGTCTTTCAATTCCCCAGACTGTTAACCCGACAACACGCCCATAAGGAAGAATCCCCTCGGGATCAGTAGAAGCCACAGAAGAACTAAACAGACGGGATAAGGCATCAGGCTTGGTGTTTTTGCTACCCGGACGGTAAGAAATCACAAACTCGAAACGAGCAAAAACAACGCCCAACGAGCTTGACGGGCATTAAGTCGTTTGGCAGAACGGATGTACTCAAGGTTCTTATGGTCTGTCCAAACGACAAAGGAACGGTCGCCCCCTCCAACCACTGTCGCCATTCGCCTAGGGCTAAGCGGATGGCGAGCAGTTCACGGTTACCCACATCATAGTTGCGCTCAGATGGCGACAGGCGATGAGAAAAATAAGCGCAAGGATGAACCTTATCGTCAGACTGGAAGCGCTGGGATAGAATGGCTCCCACGCCTACCTCTGAAGCGTCAACCTCGACAATGAATTGTCTAGTGACGTCAGGAGTAACGAGGATAGGAGCGGACGTAAAACGTTCTTTTAGAAGATCAAAAGCTCCCTGGGCGGAACCGGACCACTTAAAACACGTCTTGACAGAAGTAAGAGCTGTGAGAGGGCAGCAACTTGACCGAAATTACGAATGAAACGCCGATAGAAATTAGCGAAACCTAAAAAGCGCTGCAACTCGACACGTGACCTTGGAGCGGGCCAATCACTGACAGCTTGGACCTTAGCGGAATCCATCTGAATGCCTTCAGCGGAAATAACGGAACCGAGAAAAGTAACGGAGGAGACATGAAAAGAGCACTTCTCAGCCTTTACGTAGAGACAATTCTCTAAAAGGCGCTGTAGAACACGTCGAACGTGCTGAACATGAATCTCGAGTGACGGTGAAAAAATCAGGATATCGTCAAGATAGACAAAAACAAAGATGTTCAGCATGTCTCTCAGAACATCATTAACTAATGCCTGAAAAACAGCTGGCGCATTGGCGAGACCAAACGGCAGAACCCGGTACTCAAAATGCCCTAACGGAGTGTTAAACGCCGTTTTCCACTCGTCCCCCTCTCTGATGCGCACGAGATGGTAAGCGTTACGAAGGTCCAACTTAGTAAAGCACCTGGCTCCCTGCAGAATCTCGAAGGCTGATGACATAAGGGGAAGCGGATAACGATTCTTAACCGTTATGTCATTCAGCCCTCGATAATCCACGCAGGGCGCAGAGTACCGTCCTTCTTCTTAACAAAAAAGAACCCCGCCCCGGCCGGAGAGGAAGAAGGCACTATGGTACCGGCGTCAAGAGACACAGATAAATAATCCTCGAGAGCCTTACGTTCGGGAGCCGACAGAGAGTATAGTCTACCCCGAGGAGGAGTGGTCCCCGGAAGGAGATCAATACTACAATCATACGACCGGTGAGGAGGAAGGGAGTTGGCTCGGGACCGACTGAAGACCGTGCGCAGATCATGATATTCCTCCGGCACTCCTGTCAAATCGCCAGGTTCCTCCTGAGAAGTGGGGACAGAAGAAATGGGAGGGATGGCAGACATTAAACACTTCACATGACAAGATACGTTCCAGGATAGGATAGAATTACAAGACCAATTAATAGAAGGATTATGACATACTAGCCAGGGATGACCCAAAACAACAGGTGTAAAAGGTGAACGAAAAATCAAAAAAGAAATAGTCTCACTGTGGTTACCAGATACTGTGAGAGTTAAAGGTAGTGTCTCAAATCTGATACTGGGAAGATGACTACCATCTAAGGCAAACATGGGCGTAGGCTTGTCTAACTGTCTGAAAGGAATGTTATGTTTCCGAACCCATGCTTCGTCCATGAAACAACCCTCAGCCCCAGAGTCAATCAAGGCACTGCATGTAGCACCCGAACCGGTCCAGCGTAGATGGACCGACATAATAGTACAGGATCTAGATGAAGAGACCTGAGTAGTAGCGCTCACCAGTAGCCCTCCGCTTACTGATGAGCTCTGGCCTTTACTGGACATGAATTGACAAAATGTCCATCAAATCCGCAATAGAGGCACAGGCGGTTGGTGATCCTCCGTTCCCTCTCCTTGGTCGAGATGCGAATACCTCCCAGCTGCATGGGCTCAGTCTCTGAGCCAGAGGAGGAGATGGTTGCGATGCGGAGCAGGGAAACACCGTTGACGCGAGCTCTCTTCCACGAGCTTGGTGACGAAGATCTACCCGTCGTTCTATGCGGATGGCGAGAGCAATCAAAGAGTCCACACTGGAAGGAACCTCCCGAGAGAGAATCTCATCTTTGACCACTGTGTGGAGTCCCTCCAGAAAACGGCGAGCAGCGCCGGCTCGTTCCAGTCACTAGAGGCAGCAAGAGTACGAAACTCTATAGAGTAATCCGTTATGGATCGATCACCTTGGCATAGGGAAGCCAGGGCCCTAGAAGCCTCCCCACCAAAAACTGAACGGTCAAAAACCCGAATCATCTCCTCTTTAAAGTTCTGGTAATTGTTAGAACAATCAGCCCTTGCCTCCCAGATAGCTGTGCCCCACTCTCGGGCCCGGCCAGTAAGGAGTGAAATGACGTAAGCAACCCGAGCTCTCTCGCTAGAGTATGTGTTGGGTTGGAGAGAGAACACAATATCACACTGGGTGAGAAAGGAGCGGCACTCCGTGGGCTGCCCGGAGTAGCAAGGTGGGTTATTAACCCTAGGTTCCGGAGGCTCGGCAGGCCAGGAAGTAACAGGTGGCACGAGACGAAGACTCTGGAACTGTCCAGAGAGGTCGGAAACCTGAGCGGCCAGGTTCTCCACGGCATGGCGAGCAGCAGACAATTCCTGCTCGTGTCTGCCGAGCATGGCTCCTTGGATCTTGACGGCAGTGTTACGAGCCTCTGTAGTCGCTGGGTCCATTCCTTGGTCGGATCCTTCTGTTATGCAGGTGAATGAGGACCCAAAAGCGACTTGGCGAAAACAGAGTTTTAATCCAGTAAGATACTTAACAAAACAAAAGGCATAATACTACTCGTAAAGACGAGAACAGACTGGAGACTTGATCAAGAACTGCAGGTTGCCTCGGGAAGGCACTTGAACCTAGCAGACTCAGACACCTGCTCACCACGCAGCATCTGAGGGAAACACGACACGACAGGGCAAAACATAGACACAGCACGGTGAATATAGACAAGGATCCGACAGGGCAGGTACGGAAAACAAGGAGAGAAATAGGGACTCTAATCAGGGAAAAGGATCGGGAACAGGTGTGGGAAGACTAAATGATTGATTAGGGGAATAGGAACAGCTGGGAGCAG
>NW_025758527.1:0-5116 GCF_021184085.1 Oncorhynchus gorbuscha | reverse complement strand
TGTTATGCAGGTGAAGGAGGACCCAAACGCGACTTAACAGAAACAGAGTTTATTAATGCTCAAAACCGAATAACTGAAATCCTCTAGATAGTAGAGGGGAAAACAACTGGAGAAGCGGCCACAGACTGCAGGTCGCTTCGGGTAGGCGCAGGCCGTAGTCAACTGAGACACCTGCTCACACGCAGCGTCTGAAGAAGGCACAAAACACGACAGGACAGGGTGATACACAATCACGGCAAAAACACGACAGGACAGGGCGAAACGCAATTACAGCATGGAATACAAAACAAGGAACCGATGGAACAGGAACGGATCACAAAGGAATAAATAGGGAGTCTAATCAGGGGAAAGGATCGGGAACAGGTGTGGGAAGACTAAATGATGATTAGGGGAATAGGAACAGCTGGGAGCAGGAACGGAACGACAGAGAGAAGAGAGAGCGAGAGAGTGAAAGGGGAGGGGGAGAGAGAGGGATAGAACCAAACAAGACCAGCAGAGGGAAACGAATAGCATGGGGAGCACAGGGACAAGACATGACAATAAATGACAAACATGACAGTACCCCCCACTCACCGAGCGCCTCCTGGCGCACTCGAGGAGGAATCCTGGCGGCAACGGAGGAAATCATCGATGAGCGAACGGTCCAGCACGTCCCGAGACGGAACCCAACTCCTCTCCTCAGGACCGTAACCCTCCCAATCCACTAGGTATTGGTGACCCCGTCCCCGAGAACGCATGTCCATAATTTTATGTACCTTGTAAATAGGTGCGCTCTCGACAAGGACGGGAGGGGGGAGGGAAGACGAACGGGGGTGCGAAGAAAGGGCTTAACACAGGAGACATGGAAGACAGGATGGACGCGACGAAGATGTCGCGGAAGAAGCAGTCGCACAGCGACAGGATTGACGACCTGGGAGACACGGAACGGACCAATGAACATGGAGTCAACTTACGAGAAGCTGTCGTGAAGAGGAAGGTTGCGAGTGGCCACACCCTGGCCGCAACAATACCTTGGACTCTTAATCCTGCGTTTATTGGCGTTCTCACCGGCCTGTGCCCTGTAACGGCAAAGTGCAGACCTCACCTCCTCCAGGTGCGCTCACAACGTTGGACAAACGCTTGAGCGGAGGGAACGCTGACTCGGCAAGCTGGGATGAGAACAGAGGAGGCTGGTAACCCAGACTACTCTGAAACGGAGATAACCCGGTAGCAGACGAAGGAAGCGAATTGTGAGCGTATTCTGCCCAGGGGAGCTGTTCTGCCCAAGACGCAGGGTTCCTGGAAAGAAAGGCTGCGTAGTATGCGACCAATCGTCTGATTGGCCCTCTGCTTGACCGTTAGACTGGGGATGAAACCCGGAAGAGAGACTGACGGACGCACCAATCAAACGACAGAACCTCCAAAACTGTGACGTGAATTGCGGACCTCTGTCTGAAACGGCGTCTAACGGGAGGCCATGAATTCTGAATACATTCTCAATAATGATTTGTGCCGCCTCCTAGCGGAAGGAAGTTTAGCGAGGGAATGAAATGTGCCGCCTTAGAGAACCTATCGACAACCGTCAGAATCACAGTCTTCCCGCAGACAAAGGCAGACCGGTAATGAAGTCTAAGGCAATGTGAGACCATGGTCGAGAAGGAATGGGGAGCGGTCTGAGACGACTGGCAGGAGGAGAGTTACCCGACTTAGTCTGCGCGCAGTCCGAACAGGCAGCCACGAAACGGCGCGTGTCACGCTCCTGGAGTCGGCCACCAAAAGCGCTGGCGAATAGACGCAGAGTGCCTCGAACACCGGGATGACCCGCTAACTTGGCAGAGTGAGCCCACTGAAGAACAGCCAGACGAGTGGAACAGGGACGAAAAGGAGGTTACTAGGACAAGCGCGCGGCGACGCAGTGTGCGAGTGCTTGCTTAACCTGTCTTTCAATTCCCCAGACTGTTAACCCGACAACACGCCCATAAGGAAGAATCCCCGGGATCAGTAGAAGCCACAGAAGAACTAAACAGACGGGATAAGGCATCAGGCTTGGTGTTCTTGCTACCCGGACGGTAAGAAATCACAAACTCGAAACGAGCGAAAAACAACGCCCAACGAGCTTGACGGGCATTAAGTCGCTTGGCAGAACGGATGTACTCAAGGTTCTTATGGTCTGTCCAAACGACAAAAGGAACGGTCGCCTCTCCAACCACTGTCGCCATTCGCCTAGGGCTAAGCGGATGGCGAGCAGTTCACGGTTACCCACATCATAGTTGCGCTCAGATGGCGACAGGCGATGAGAAAAATAAGCGCAAGGATGAACCTTATCGTCAGACTGGGAGCGCTGGGATAGAATGGCTCCCACGCCTACCTCTGAAGGCCAACCTCGACAATGAATTGTCTAGTGACGTCAGGAGTAACGAGGATAGGAGCGGACGTAAACGTTCTTTAGAAGATCAAAAGCCTCCCTGGGCGGAACCGACCACTTAAAACACGTCTTGACAGAAGTAAGAGCTGTGAGAGGGGCAGCAACTTGACCGAAATTACGAATGAAACGCCGATAGAAATTAGCGAAACCTAAGAAGCGCTGCAACTCGACACGTGACCTTGGAACGGGCCAATCACTGACAGCTTGACCTTAGCGGAATCCATCTGAATGCCTTCAGCGGAAATAACGGAACCGAGAAAAGTAACGGAGGAGACATGAAAAGAGCACTTCTCAGCCTTTACGTAGAGACAATTCTCTAAAAGGCGCTGTAGAACACGCGAACGTGCTGAACATGAATCTCGAGTGACGGAGAAAATCAGGATATCGTCAAGATAGACAAAAAAACAAAAATGTTCAGCATGTCTCTCAGAACATCATTAACTAATGCCTGAAAAACAGCTGGCGCATTGGCGAGACCGAACGGCAGAACCCGGTACTCAAAATGCCCTAACGGAGTATTAAACGCCGTTTTCCACTCGTCCCCTCTCTGATGCGCACGAGATGGTAAGCGTTACGAAGGTCCAACTTAGTAAAGCACCTGGCTCCCTGCAGAATCTCGAAGGCTGATGACATAAGGGGAAGCGGATAACGATTCTTAACCGTTATGTCATTCAGCTCTCGATATCCACGCAGGGGCGCAGAGTACCGTCCTTCTTCTTAACAAAAGAACCCCCGCCCCGGCCGGAGAGGAAGAAGGCACTATGGTACCGGCGTCAAGAGACACAGACAAATAATCCTCGAGAGCCTTACGTTCGGGAGCCGACAGAGAGTATAGTCTACCTCGAGGAGGAGTGGTCCCCGGAAGGAGATCAATACTACAATCATACGACCGGTGAGGAGGAAGGGAGTTGGCTCGACCGACTGGAAGACCGTGCGCAGATCATGATATTCCTCCGGCACTCCTGTCAAATCGCCAGGTTCCTCCTGAGAAGTAGGGACAGAAGAAATGGGAGGGATGGCAGACATTAAACACTTCACATGACAAGAAACGTTCCAGGATAGGATAGAATTACTAGACCAATTAATAGAAGGATTATGACATACAAGCCAGGGGTGACCCAAAACAACAGGTGTAAACGGTGAACGGAAAATCAAAAAAGACATAGTCTCACTGTGGTTACCAGATACTGTGAGAGTTAAAGGTAGTGTCTCAAATTTGATACTGGGAAGATGACTACCATCTAAGGCAAACATGGGCGTAGGCCTGTCTAACGGTCTGAAAGGAATGTTATGTTTCCGAGCCCATGCTTCGTCCATGAAACAACCTCAGCCCCAGAGTCAATCAAAGCACTGCATGTAGCACCCGAACCGGTCCAGCGTAGATGGACCGACATAGTAGTACAAGATCTAGATGAAGGGACCTGAGTAGTAGCGCTCACCAGTAGCCTCCGCTTACTGATGGGCTCTGGCCTCTTACTGGACATGAAATAACAAAATGTCCAGCAACTCCGCAATAGAGGCACAGGCGGTTGGTGATCCTCTGTTCCCTCTCCTTATTCGAGATGCGAATCCCTCCCAGCTGCATGGGCTCAGTCTCAAAGCCAGAGGGAGATGGTTGCGATGCGGAGCAGGGAAACACCGTTGATGCGAGCTCTCTTCCACGAGCCCGGTGACGAAGATCTACCCGTCGTTCTATGCGGATGGCGAGAGCAATCAAGGAGTCCACATCTGAAGGAACCTCCCGGGAGAGAATCTCATCCTTAACCACTGCGTGGAGTCCCTCCAGAAAACGAGCGAGCAGCGCCGGCTCGTTCCACTCACTAGAGGCAGCAAGAGTGCGAAACTCAATGGAATAATCCGTTATGGACCGTTCACCTTGGCATAAGGAAGCCAGGGCCCTAGAAGCCTCCTCACCAAAAACTGAACGGTCAAAAACCCGAATCATCTCCTCTTTAAAGTTCTGGAATCTGTTAGAGCAATCAGCCCTTGCCTCCCAGATAGCTGTGCCCCATTCTCGAGCCCGGCCAGTAAGGAGTGAAATGACGAAAGCAACCCGAGCTCTCTCTCTAGAGTATGTGTGGGGTTGGAGAGAGAACACAATCTCACACTGCGTGAGAAAGGAGCGGCACTCAGTGGGCTGCCCGGAGTAGCAAGGTGGGTTATTAACCCTGGGTTCAGGAGGCTCGGCAGGCCAGGGAGTAACAGGTGGCACGAGACGTAGACTCTGGAACTGTCCAGAGAGGTCGGAAACCTGAGCGGCCAGGTTCTCCACGGCATGGCGAGCAGCAGACAATTCCTGCTCGTGTCTGCCGAGCATGGCTCCTTGGATCTCGACGGCAGTGTAACGAGCGTCTGAAGTCGCTGGGTCCATTCTTTGATCGGTTCCTTCTGTTATGCAGGTGAAGGAGGACCCAAACGCGACTTAACAGAAACAGAGTTTATTAATGCTCAAAACCGAATAACTGAAATCCTCTAGATAGTAGAGGGGAAAACAACTGGAGAAGCGGCCACAGACTGCAGGTCGCTTCGGGTAGGCGCAGGCCGTAGTCAACTGAGACACCTGCTCACACGCAGCGTCTGAAGAAGGCACAAAACACGACAGGACAGGGTGATACACAATCACGGCAAAAAACACGACAGGACAGGGCGAAACGCAATTACAGCATGGAATACAAAACAAGGAACCGATGGAACAGGAACGGATCACAAAGG
>NW_025758526.1:0-5116 GCF_021184085.1 Oncorhynchus gorbuscha | reverse complement strand
AGGAGACAGAGAAACATAGAGGTCTGAGGAGACAGAGACAGGAGGAAACCTAGAGGTCTGAGGAGACAGGAGACAGGAGAAACCTAGAGGTCTGAGGAGAGCAGGAGGAAACCTAGAGGTCTGAGGAGACAGGAGGAAACCTAGAGGACTGAGGAGACAGGAGGAAACCTAGAGGTCTGAGGAGACAGGAGGAAACATAGAGGTCTGAGGAGACAGGAGGAAACCTAGAGGTCTGAGGAGACAGGAGGATACATAGAGGTCTGAGGAAACAGGAGACAGGAGGAAACCTAGAGGTCTGAGGAGACAGGAGGAAACCTAGAGGTCTGAGGAGACAGGAGGAAACCTAGAGGTCTGAGGATGACAGGAGGAAACCTAGAGGTCTGAGGAGACAGGAGGAAACCTAGAGGTCTGAGGAGACAGGAGGAAACCTAGAGGTCTGAGGAGACAGGAGGAAACCTAGAGGTCTGAGGAGACAGGAGGAAACATAGAGGTCTGAGGAGACAGGGAGGAAACCTAGAGGTCTGAGGAGACAGGAGGAAACCTAGAGGACTGAGGAGACAGGAGGAAACCTAGAGGACTGAAGAGACAGGAGGAAACCTAGAGGACTGAGGAGACAGGAGGAAACCTAGAGGACTGAGGAGACAGGAGGAAACCTAGAGGTCTGAGGAGACAGGAGGAAACCTACAGGTCTGAGGAGACAGGAGGAAACCTACAGGTCTGAGGAGACAGGAGGAAACCTAGAGGTCTGAGGAGACAGGAGGAAACCTAGAGGTCTGAGGAGACAGGAGGAATCCTAGAGGTCTGAGGAGACAGGAGGAAACCTAGAGGTCTGAGGAGACAGGAGGAAACCTAGAGGTCTGAGGAGACAGGAGGAAACCTAGAGGTCTGAGGAGACAGGAGGAAACCTAGAGGTCTGGGGAGACAGGAGGAAACCTAGAGGTCTGGAGAGACAGGAGGAAACCTACAGGTCTGAGGAGACAGGAGGAATCCTAGAGGTCTGAGGAGACAGGAGGAAACCTAGAGGTCTGGGGAGACAGGAGGAAACATAGAGGTCTGAGGAGACAGGAGGTCTGAGGAGACAGGAGGAAACCTAGAGGTCTGAGGAGACAGGAGGAAACCTACAGGTCTGAGGAGACAGGAGGAAACCTAGAGGTCTGAGGAGACAGGAGGAATCCTAGAGGTCTGAGGAGACAGGAGGAAACCTAGAGGTCTGAGGAGACAGGAGGAAACCTAGAGGTCTGAGGAGACAGGAGGAAACCTAGAGGTCTGGGGAGACAGGAGGATACATAGAGGTCTGGGGAGACAGGGAGGAATCCTAGAAGTCTGAGGAGACAGGAGGAAACCTAGAGGTCTGAGGAGACAGGAGGAAACCTAGAGGTCTGAGGAGACAGGAGGAAACCTAGAGGTCTGAGGAGACAGGAGGAAACCTAGAGGTCTGAGGGAGACAGGAGGAATCCTAGAAGTCTGAGGAGACAGGAGGAATCCTAGAGGACTGAGGAGACAGGAGGAAACCTAGAGGTCTGAGGAGACAGGAATGAAACCTAGAGGTCTGAGGAGACAGGAGACAGGAGGAAACCTAGAGGTCTGAGGACACAGGAGGAAACCTAGAGGACTGAGGAGACAGGAGGAAACCTAGAGGTCTGAGGAGACAGGAGGAAACCTAGAGGTCTGGGGAGACAGGAGGAAACATAGAGGTCTGAGGAGACAGGAGGAAACCTAGAGGTCTGAGGAGACAGGGAGGAAACCTAGAGGTCTGAGGAGACAGGAGGAATCCTAGAGGTCTGAGGAGACAGGAGGAATCCTAGAGGTCTGAGGAGACAGGAGGAATCCTAGAGGTCTGAGGAGACAGGAGGAATCCTAGAGGTCTGAGGAGACAGGAGGAATCCTAGAGGTCTGAGGAGACAGGAGGAATCCTAGAGGTCTGAGGAGACAGGAGGAAACCTAGAGGTCTGAGGAGACAGGAGGAATCCTAGAGGTCTGAGGAGACAGGAGGAATCCTAGAGGTCTGAGGAGACAGGAGGAATCCTAGAGGTCTGAGGAGACAGGAGGAAACCTAGAGGTCTGAGGAGACAGGAGGAATCCTAGAGGTCTGAGGAGACAGGAGGAATCCTAGAGGTCTGAGGAGACAGGAGGAATCCTAGAGGTCTGAGGAGACAGGAGGAATCCTAGAGGTCTGAGGAGACAGGAGGAATCCTAGAGGTCTGAGGAGACAGGAGGAAACCTAGAGGTCTGAGGAGACAGGAGGAATCCTAGAGGTCTGAGGAGACAGGAGGAAACCTAGAGGTCTGAGGAGACAGGAGGAAACCTAGAGGTCTGAGGAGACAGGAGGAATCCTAGAGGTCTGAGGAGACAGGAGGAAACCTAGAGGTCTGAGGAGACAGGAGGAAACATAGGTCTGAGGAGACAGGAGGAAACCTAGAGGTCTGAGGAGACAGGAGGAAACCTAGAGGTCTGAGGAGACAGGAGGAAACCTAGAGGTCTGAGGAGACAGGAGGAAACCTAGAGGTCTGGGGAGACAGGAGGAAACATAGAGGTCTGAGGAGACAGGAGGAAACCTAGAGGTCTGAGGAGACAGGAGGAAACATAGAGGTCTGAGGAGACAGGAGACAGGAGGAAACCTAGAGGTCTGAGGAGACAGGAGACAGGAGGAAACCTAGAGGTCTGAGGAGACAGGAGGAAACCTAGAGGTCTGAGGAGACAGGAGGAAACCTAGAGGACTGAGGAGACAGGAGGAAACCTAGAGGTCTGAGGAGACAGGAGGAAACATAGAGGTCTGAGGAGACAGGAGGAAACCTAGAGGTCTGAGGAGACAGGAGGATACATAGAGGTCTGAGGAAACAGGAGACAGGAGGAAACCTAGAGGTCTGAGGAGACAGGAGGAAACCTAGAGGTCTGAGGAGACAGGAGGAAACCTAGAGGTCTGAGATGACAGGAGGAAACCTAGAGGTCTGAGGAGACAGGAGGAAACCTAGAGGACTGAGGAGACAGGAGGAAACCTAGAGGTCTGAGGAGACAGGAGGAAACCTAGAGGTCTGAGGAGACAGGAGGAAACATAGAGGTCTGAGGAGACAGGAGGAAACCTAGAGGTCTGAGGAGACAGGAGGAAACCTAGAGGACTGAGGAGACAGGAGGAAACCTAGAGGACTGAGGAGACAGGAGGAAACCTAGAGGACTGAGGAGACAGGAGGAAACCTAGAGGACTGAGGAGACAGGAGGAAACCTAGAGGTCTGAGGAGACAGGAGGAAACCTACAGGTCTGAGGAGACAGGAGGAAACCTACAGGTCTGAGGAGACAGGAGGAAACCTAGAGGTCTGAGGAGACAGGAGGAAACCTAGAGGTCTGAGGAGACAGGAGGAATCCTAGAGGTCTGAGGAGACAGGAGGAAACCTAGAGGTCTGAGGAGACAGGAGGAAACCTAGAGGTCTGAGGAGACAGGAGGAAACCTAGAGGTCTGAGGAGACAGGAGGAAACCTAGAGGTCTGGGGAGACAGGAGGAAACCTAGAGGTCTGGAGAGACAGGAGGAAACCTACAGGTCTGAGGAGACAGGAGGAATCCTAGAGGTCTGAGGAGACAGGAGGAAACCCAGAGGTCTGAGGAGACAGGAGGAAACATAGAGGTCTGAGGAGACAGGAGGTCTGAGGAGACAGGAGGAATCCTAGAGGTCTGAGGAGACAGGAGGAAACCTAGAGGTCTGAGGAGACAGGAGGAAACCTAGAGGTCTGAGGAGACAGGAGGAAACATAGGTCTGAGGAGACAGGAGGAAACCTAGAGGTCTGAGGAGACAGGAGGAAACCTAGAGGTCTGAGGAGACAGGAGGAAACCTAGAGGTCTGAGGAGACAGGAGGAAACCTAGAGGTCTGGGGAGACAGGAGGATACATAGAGGTCTGGGGAGACAGGAGGAATCCTAGAGGTCTGAGGAGACAGGAGGAAACCTAGAGGTCTGAGGAGACAGGAGGGAAACCTAGAGGTCTGAGGAGACAGGAGGAAACCTAGAGGTCTGAGGAGACAGGAGGAAACCTAGAGGTCTGAGGAGACAGGAGGAATCCTAGAGGTCTGAGGAGACAGGAGGAAACCTAGAGGTCTGAGGAGACAGGAGGAAACCTAGAGGTCTGAGGAGACAGGAGGAAACCTAGAGGTCTGAGGAGACAGGAGACAGGAGGAAACCTAGAGGTCTGAGGAGACAGGAGGAAACCTAGAGGTCTGAGGAGACAGGAGGAAACCTAGAGGTCTGAGGAGACAGGAGGAAACCTAGAGGTCTGGGGAGACAGGAGGAAACATAGAGGTCTGAGGAGACAGGAGGAAACCTAGAGGTCTGAGGAGACAGGAGGAAACATAGAGGTCTGAGGAGACAGGAGACAGGAGGAAACCTAGAGGTCTGAGGAGACAGGAGGAAACCTAGAGGACTGAGGAGACAGGAGGAAACCTAGAGGTCTGAGGAGACAGGAGGAAACCTAGAGGACTGAGGAGACAGGAGGAAACCTAGAGGTCTGAGGAGACAGGAGGAAACATAGAGGTCTGAGGAGACAGGAGGAAACCTAGAGGTCTGAGGAGACAGGAGGAAACATAGAGGTCTGAGGAAACAGGAGACAGGAGGAAACCTAGAGGTCTGAGGAGACAGGAGGAAACCTAGAGGTCTGAGGAGACAGGAGGAAACATAGAGGTCTGATGAGACAGGAGGAAACATAGAGGTCTGAGGAGACAGGAGGAAACCTAGAGGTCTGAGGAGACAGGAGGAAACCTAGAGGTCTGAGGAGACAGGAGGAAACCTAGAGGTCTGAGGAGACAGGAGGAAACCTAGAGGACTGAGGAGACAGGAGGAAACCTAGAGGTCTGAGGAGACAGGAGGAAACCTAGAGGTCTGAGGAGACAGGGAGGAAACCTAGAGGTCTGAGGAGACAGGAGGAAACCTAGAGGTCTGAGGAGACAGGAGGAAACCTAGAGGTCTGAGGGAGACAGGAGCGGAAACCTAGAGGTCTGAGGAGACAGGAGGAAACCTAGAGGTCTGAGGAGACAGGAGTGAATCCTAGAGGTCTGAGGAGACAGGAGGAAACCTAGAGGTCTGAGGAGACAGGAGGAAACCTAGAGGTCTGAGGGAGACAGGAGGAAACCTAGA
>NW_025758525.1:0-5116 GCF_021184085.1 Oncorhynchus gorbuscha | reverse complement strand
AAGTCATTTGCCACTTACAAAATACAGGATGAGGTGGCCGAGTGGTTAAGGCGATGGACTGCTAATCCATTGTGCTCTGCATGCATGGGTTAGAATCCCATCCTCATCTTTGCAAATGGTAAAATTTGTGCTTTTTTGGCACCTGGAAGATTTTGACTTCTACAAACATTGGTAAAATTGCTGACTGCCACAGCGAGAACTTATAGGGGACTTGGTATCTGAGTGGTTAAGGCGATGGACTGCTAATCCATTGTGCTCTGCATGCATGGGTTAGAATCTCATTGAATAACAATTAAATTTCTGTGCTTTCACAAACACTGGGAAAACTTTCTGACTGCCACAGCGGAGCACAGGTTTTTCACTTGCCAATTCAAAAAAAAAAAAGTATCCCGAGTGGTTAAGGCGATGGACTGCTAATCCATTGTGCTCTGCATGCATGGGTTAGAATCCCATCCTCATCTTGTAACAAGTAAAATTCTGTGCTTTTTTGGCACTGGAAGATTTTGACTTTCACAAACACTGGTAAAATTGCTGACTGCCCAGCGAGAGCTGGGACTTGGTATCTGAGTGGCGATGAACTGCATGTGTTATAATAACACCAACCTCTTCACAAAACATGTGTTATTTCCTCTCTTACATGACCCCACATGAATATAGAATTCCTGCAATCCTAGAGTGACTAATAAGATTCAGGTTTGAGAATAAACTACCAAGGGGCAACCTCAATGGTGGGATTTGAAAACCGAACACCTCAACAAACTTAATCAAGCACTTGGAGACCACTCGGCCTGACAACACGTGCTAAATGTCTCGATGGGATCGACACATGGCCTTGCCAGTGCTCTGCATAACTTTCATTGATTTCACCTGGGCAACTGGCAGTGGGCTTACATACAGCATCTGGCAGTTTTTTAGGGGATAATTTGGCTACTTCCAAGACAAAGTATGATGAGGTGGCTGAGTGGGGTTACATGCATGGGACTGGCTATATAATCCATTGTGCTCTGCATGCATGGGTTTGAATCCCATCCTCATCGTGTACCAATTAAATTTCTTTGCTTTATTTTTGGCACTAAAAGATTTTGACTTTCACAAACAAACACTGGTAAAATTGCTGACTGCCACAGCGAGAGCACAGGACTTGGTGAAGGGTATATGAACTGCATGTGTGGATTATAACACCAACCTTTTCACAAAACATTTGTTATTTCTCTTACATGGCCCCACATGAATATGTAGAATCCCTGCGCAATCCTAGAGTGACTAATAGGATTCAGGTATTGAGAATAGCTTCACCAAGGGCAACCTCAAAGGTGGGATTTGAACCGAACACCTCAAAACACTTAATCAAGCACTTGAGACCACTCGGCCTGACAACACGTTTGTTAAATGTCTCGATGGGATCGACACATGGCCTTGCCATTGCTCTGCCTAACTTTCATTGATTTCAATCAAGGGTTTACATACAGCAACTACAGATTTTGAAAGTCATTTGCCATTACCAAAATTCAGGATGAGGTGGCCGAGTGGTTAAGGCGATGGACTGCTAATCCATTGTGCTCTGCATGCATGGGTTCGAATCCCATCCTCATCGTGTAACAATTACATTTTTGTGCTTTATTTTGGCACTGGAAGATTTTGACTTTGACAAACACTGGTAAAATTGCTGACTGCCACAGCGAGAGCACAGGACTTGGTATCTGAGTTTTTAAGGCGATGGACTGCTAATCCATTGTGCTCTGCATGCATGGGTTAGAATCTCATTGAATAACAATTAAAATTCTGTGCTTCATTTTGGCACTGGAAGATTTTGACTTTCACAAACACTGGGAAAATTGCTGACTGCCACAGCGCGAGCAAAGGACTTGGTATCTGAGTGGTTAAGGCGATGGACTGCTAATCCATTGTGCTCTGCATGCATGGGTTCGAATCCCATCCTCATCGTGTAACAATTAAATTTCTGTGCTTTATTTTGGCACTGGAAGATTTTGACTTTCACAAACACTGGGAAAATTGCTGACTGCCACAGCGAGAGCACAGGACTTGGTATCTGAGTGGTTAAGGCGATGGACTGCTAATCCATTGTGCTCTGCATGCATGGGTTAGAATCCCATCCTCATCTTGTAACAAGTAAAATTCTGTGCTTTTTTTGGCACTGGAAGATTTTGACTTTCACAAACACTGGTAAAATTGCTGACTGCCACAGCGAGAGCACAGGACTTGGTATCTGAGTGGTGAAGGCGATGAACTGCATGTGTGGATTATAACACCGACCTCTTCACAAAACATTTGTTATTTCCTCTCTTACATGGCCCCACATGAATATAGAATTCCTGCACAATCCTAGAGTGACTAATAAGATTCAGGTTTTGGGAATAGCTTCACCAAGGGCAACCTCAATGGTGGGATTTGAACCGAACACCTCAACACACTTAATCAAGCACTTGAGACCACTCGGCCTGACAACACGTTTGTTAAATGTCTCGATGGGATCGACACATGGCCTTGCCAGTGCTCTACCAAACTTTCATTGATTTCAATCTAGGGTTTAGATACAGCAACTACAGTTTTTTTATTAATTTGCCAATTCAAAAAAAAAGGATGAGGTGGCCGAGTTTTAAGGCGATGGACTGCTAATCCATTGTGCTCTGCATGCATGGGTTAGAATCTCATTGTATAACAATTACAATTCTGTGCTTTATTTTGGCACTGGAAGATTTTGACTTTCACAAACACTGGTAAAATTGCTGACTGCCACAGGGAGAGCACAGGACTTGGTATCTGAGTGGTGAAGGCGATGAACTGCATGTGTGGATTATAACACCAACCTCTTCACAAAACTTTTGTTATTTCCTCTCTTACATGGCCCCACATGAATATTGAATCCCTGCGCAATCCTAGAGTGACTAGTAGGATTCAGGTATTGAGAATAGCTTCACCAAGGGCAACCTCAATGGTGGGATTTGAACCGACACCTCAACACACTTAATCAAGCACTTGAGACCACTCGGCCTGACAACACGTTTGTTAAATGTCTCGATGGGATCGACACATGGCCTTGCCAGTGCTCTACCAAACTTTCATTGATTTCAATCTAGGGTTTACAACACGTTTGTTAAATGTCTCGATGGGATCGACACATGGCCTTGCCATTGCTCTGCCTAACTTTCATTGATTTCAATCAAGGGTTTACATACAGCAACTACAGATTTTGAAAGTCATTTGCCACTACCAAAATTCAGGATGAGGTGGCCGAGTGGTTAAGGCGATGGACTGCTAATCCATTGTGCTCTGCATGCATGGGTTTGAATCCCATCCTCATCGTGTACCAATTAAATTTCTTTGCTTTATTTTGGCACTAAAAGATTTTGACTTTCACAAACACTGGTAAAATTGCTGACTGCCACAGCGAGAGCACAGGACTTGGTATCTGAGTGGTGAAGGATATGAACTGCATGTGTGGATTATAACACCAACCTTTTCACAAAACATTTGTTATTTCCTCTCTTACATGGCCCCACATGAATATAGAATCCCTGCGCAATCCTAGAGTGACTAATAGGATTCAGGTATTGAGAATAGCTTCACCAAGGGCAACCTCAATGGTGGGATTTGAACCGAACACCTCAACACACTTAATCAAGCACTTGAGACCACTCGGCCTGACAACACGCTTGTTAAATGTCTCGATGGGATCGACATGGCCTTGCCATTGCTCTGGCTAACTTTCATTGATTTCAATCTGCTTTACATACAGCAACTACAGTTTTTGAAAGTCATTTGCCACTTCAAAATGGGATGAGGTGGCCGAGTGGTTAAGGCGATGGACTGCTAATCCATTGTGCTCTGCATGCATGGGTTCAAATCCCATCCTCATCGTGTAACAATTACATTTTTGTGCTTTATTTTGGCACTGGAAGATTTTGACTTTCACAAACACTGGGAAAATTGCTGACTGCCACAGCGAGAGCACAGGACTTGGTATCTGAGTGGTAAGGCGATGAACTGCATGTGTGGATTATAACACCAACCTCTTCACAAAACATTTGTTATTTCCTCTCTTACATGGCCCCACATGAATATAGAATCCCTGCGCAATCTAGAGTGACTAATAAGATTCAGGTATTGAAGAATAGCTTCACCAAGGGGTAACCTCAATGGTGGGATTTGAACCGACACCTCAACACACTTAATCAAGCACTTGAGACCACTCGGCCTGACAACACGTTAGTTAAATGTCTCGATGGGATCGACACATGGCCTTGCCAGTGCTCTGCCAAACTTCATTGATTTCAATCTAGGGTTTACAACACGTTTGTTAAAAATTCAGGGATGTGTCTCGAGTGGGATGGACTGCTAATCCATTGGCTCTGCATGCATGCCATCCCATCCTCATCGTGTAACTTTCATTGATTTCAAAGATTTTGACAAAACACTGGTTTGCTGACTGCCACAGCAGAGCACAGGACTTTTGAAAGTCATTTGTGCTCTGCACATGGGTTAGAATCCATCTTGTATTCTGTGCTTTATTTTGGCACTGGAAGGACTTTCACAAACACTGGGAAAATTGCTGACTGCCACAGCGAGAGCAAAGGACTGGTTAAGGCGATGGACTGCTAATCCATTGTGCTCTGAATGCATGGGTTCGAATCCCATCCTCATCGTGTAACAATTACATTTCTGTGCTTTATTTTGGCACTGGAAGATTTTGACATTCACAAACACTGGAAAATTGCTGACTGCCACAGCGAGACATTCCTTGGTGACTAGTGGTAAAGGCGATGGACTGCAATCCATTGTGTGGATTATAACACCAATCAACAAAAAATTTGTTATTCTTACACTGGCCCCAGGACTATAGCAACCTCAATAAGGGTATTGGTATAGCTTAAAGGGATAACCTCATGATGGGATTATGCACCAACACTCTCAACACACTTAATCAAGCACTCTTACTGAGACCACATGAATACTCGCCTGACAACACGTTAGTTAAATGTCTCGATGGGATCGCTTCTGGGCTCCTGCCAGTGCTCTACCAAACCTCATTGATTTCAATCTAGGGTTGACAACACGCTTGTTAAATGTCTCGATGGGATCGACACATGGCCTTGCC
>NW_025758524.1:0-5116 GCF_021184085.1 Oncorhynchus gorbuscha | reverse complement strand
CTGTAGTATACAGTTGGGTTTAGTGTGATATGGAAGTGTAGTATACAGTTGGGTTTAGTGTGATATGGAAGTCTGTAGTATACAGTTGGGTTTAGTATGATATGGAAGTGTAGTATACAGTTGGGTTTAGTATGATATGGAAGTGTAGTATACAGTTGGGTTTAGTATGATATGGAAGTGTAGTATACAGTTGGGTTTAGTATGATATGGAAGTGTAGTATACGGTTGAGTTTAGTGTGATATGGAGGTCGGTAGTTCTTTAATCACTCCATTTAAAGCAGAATATAATATCTAATTCTGCTTTTCCTTTTGGCAATATACAACATGTTTTTTCTCTCTCTCCCGCCAGTATATCCCAGCAGCAGTGTTGTCAGAATGTCCTAAAGGAGACCAGGTGTCTGGCTGGTATCACTGCTGCTAAAGGAGGGAGAGAAGGTGTGAGGTCAACCAGGAGAGCCAGTGTGCTGCAGACTCTTACCAGGCAAGACACACACACACACACACACACACACACACACACACACACACACACACACACACACACACACACACACACACACACACACACACACACACACACACACACACACACACACACACACACACACACACACACACACACACACACACACACACACACACACACACACACACACACACACACACACACACACACACACACACACACACACACACTCAGAGACAGGCATGCACACACACTCCAATCGCCCATTCTCAACTGGTTCTGTGCGTGTGTCAGAATCCTGTATCAATGAAGGATATATTGTCCTAATGGTATTGCTATAGACTCTACTTCACTCACAATACTGTAAGATGTTAAACAGTCTGTTATACAGACAAATCAAACAGTACGGGACATTCTCTGATCACAGTGGATCAGGAATTTCAGATAGAACCTGAATGAGAATGTCTGCGGGCCCCATGGTACCCTATTCAATTAGGCCCTGTAGTGCACTATAAAGAGACAAAGGGTCATTTGGGACTTCAAACAACCTGGCGTATATGCAGTAGTGTTTTGGAGGTCATATTTCAGTCGTTGGCATCCTGCCATTTGACGTCCTGTTCCACTTTTTAGACCCACATGCCAACTCAGGGCTTTTGTGGAACCTCAGATGAAGGTCGGTGAGTTTATTGGATTTGGTCCAAATCCCTAATCTGTGATAATCTAGAATCAAGCAAATGTCATGAATGTAATATTGGACGTCGGAGCCTCAGAATGGTTCCAGTGTGGAGACAGGAAGATGTGTTCTGCCTTCGTGTGCTTTCCAGTGAGCCCTCTTCTCTACATAGTCCTCTCCTTTACAGTGTTTGACATGTTTAAAGAACGACTGCCCTAAAAACAACTAATCACTTTAAAATGGTCTATGTGGCATCGTATGTATGAGTCAAACATTTATTCAGTGTCAAATTTGACTACAACGTGTAAATAGGATAGTTTTGGTCATGAAGTCAATCTCATCTAAACGGCGTTTGGAACCTCTGTGTCACAACGAAAATTAAGTTTGGATCACAATTGTCAACAATTAATGCCCCCTTTTACCTCAGTGTACAAATCAGCCCTCTGGCCGCTTCCCTTCATTGAATGGGGCTCAGTTTTTTTGTCAACGCGTTAAAATCAAATCAAATCAAATCAAATCAAATTTTATTTGTCACATACACATGGTTAGCAGATGTTAATGCGAGTGTAGCGAAATGCTTGTGCTTCTAGTTCCGACAATGCAGTGATAACCAACAAGTAATCTAACTAACAATTCCAAAACTACTGTCTTATACACAGTGTAAGGGGATAAGGAACATGTACATAAGGATATATGAATGAGTGATGGTACAGAGCAGCATACAGTAGATGGTATCGAGTACAGTATATACATATGAGATGAGTATGTAGACAAAGTAAACAAAGTGGCATAGTTAAAGTGGCTAGTGATACATGTGTTACATAAGGATGCAGTCGATGTTGTAGAGTACAGTATATACATATGTATATGAGATGAATAATGTAGGGTAAGTAACATTATATAAGGTAGCATTGTTTAAAGTGGCTAGTGATATATTTACATCATTTCCCATCAATTCCCATTATTAAAATGGCTGGAGTTGGGTCAGTGTCAATGACAGTGTGTTGGCAGCAGCCACTCAATGTTAGTGGTGGCTATTTAACAGTCTGATGGCCTTGAGATAGAAGCTGTTTTTCAGTCTCTCGGTCCCAGCTTTGATGCACCTGTACTGACCTCGCCTTCTGGATGATAGCGGGGTGAACAGGCAGTGGTTCGGGTGGTTGATGTCCTTGATGATCTTTATGGCCTTCCTGTAACAACGGGTGGTGTAGGTGTCCTGGAGGGCAGGTAGTTTGCCCCCGGTGATGCGTTGTGCAGTCCTCACTACCCTCTGGAGAGCCTTACGGTTGAGGGCGGAGCAGTTGCCGTACCAGGCGGTGATACAGCCCGCCAGGATGCTCTCGATTGTGCATCTGTAGAAGTTTGTGAGTGCTTTTGGTGACAAGCCGAATTTCTTCAGCCTCCTGAGGTTGAATAGGCGCTGCTGCGCCTTCTTCACGACGCTGTCAGTGTGAGTGGACCAATTCAGTTTGTCTGTGATGTGTATGCCGAGGAACTTAAAACTAGCTACCCTCTCCACTACTGTTCCATCGATGTGGATAGGGGGTGTTCCCTCTGCTGTTTCCTGAAGTCCACAATCATCTCCTTAGTTTTGTTGACGTTGAGTGTGAGGTTATTTTCCTGACACCACACTCCAAGGGCCCTCACCTCCTCCCTGTAGGCCGTCTCGTCGTTGTTGGTAATCAAGCCTACCACTGTTGTGTCGTCCGCAAACTTGATGATTGAGTTGGAGGCGTGCGTGGCCACGCAGTCGTGGGTGAACAGGGAGTACAGGAGAGGGCTCAGAACGCACCCTTGTGGGGCCCCCGTGTTGAGGATCAGCGGGGAGGAGATGTTGTTGCCTACCCTCACCACCTGGGGGCGGCCCGTCAGGAAGTCCAGTACCCAGTTGCACAGGGCGGGGTCGAGACCCAGGGTCTCGAGCTTGATGACGAGCTTGGAGGGTACTATGGTGTTGAATGCCGAGCTGTAGTCGATGAACAGCATTCTCATGATAGGTATTCCTCTTGTCCAGGTGGGTTAGGCAGTGTGCAGTGTGGCTGAGATTGCATCGTCTGTGGACCTATTTGGGCGGTAAATTGAGTGGGTCTAGGGAGTCAGGTAGGGTGTGGAGGTGATATGGTCCTTGACTAGTCTCTCAAAGCACTTCATGATGACGGAAGTGAGTGCTACGGGCGGTAGTCGTTAGCTCAGTTACCTTAGCTTTCTTGGGAACAGGAATGGTGGCCTCCTTGAAGCATGTGGGAACAGCAGACTGGTATAGGGATTAGATTGAATATGTCCGTAAACACACCGTCAGCTGGTCTGCGCATGCTCGGAGGGCGCGGCTGGGGATGCCGTCTGGGCCTGCAGCCTTGCGAGGGTTAACACGTTTAAATGTCTTAATCACCTCGGCTGCAGTGAAAGGAGAACTGCATGTTTCCGTTAGGCATTAGTAGGTGGCACTGTATTGTCCTCAAGCGGGCAAAAAGTTATTTTAGTCTGCCTGGGAGCAAGACATCCTGGTCCGTGACTGGGCTGGATTTCATCTTGTAGTCCGTGATTGACTGTAGACCCTGCCACATGCCTCTTGTGTCTGAGCCATTGAATTGAGATTCCACTTTGTCTCTGTACTGACGCTTAGCTTGTTTGATAGCCTTACGGAGGGAATAGCTGCACTGTTTGTATTCAGTCATGTTGCCAGACACCTTGCCCTGATTAAAAGCAGTGGTTCGCGCTTTCAGTTTCACGCGAATGCTGCCATCAATCCACGGTTTCTGGTTAGGGAATGTTTTTATCGTTGCTATGGGAACGACATCTTCGACGCACGTTCTAATGAACTCGCACACCGAATCAGCGTATTCGTCAATATTCCCATCTGACGCAATACGAAACATGTCCCAGTCCACGTGATGGAAGCAGTCTTGGAGTGTAGAGTCAGCTTGGTCTGACCAGCGTTGGACAGACCTCAGCGTGGGAGCCTCTTGTTTTAATTTCTGCCTGTAGGCAGGGATCAGCAAAATGGAGTCGTGGTCAGCTTTTCCGAAAGGGGGCGGGGCAGGGCCTTATATGCGTCGCGGAAGTTAGAGTAACAGTGATCCAAGGTTTTACCACCCCTGGTTGCGCAATCGATATGCTGATAAAATTTAGGGAGTCTTGTTTTCAGATTGGCTTTGTTAAAATCCCCAGCTACAATGAATGCAGCCTCCGGATAAATGTTTTCCAGTTTGCAAAGAGTTAAATAAAGTTCGTTCAGAGCCATCGATGTGTCTGCTTGGGGGGGATATATACGGCTGTGATTATAATCGAAGAGAATTCTCTTGGAAGATAATGCGGTCTACATTTGATTGTGAGGAATTCTAAATCAGGTGAACAGAAGGATTTGAGTTCCTGTATGTTTCCTTCATCACACCATGTCCCGTTAGTCATGAGGCATACGCCCCTCCACTCTTCTTACCAGAGAGATGTTTGTTTCTGTCGGCGCGATGCGTGGAGAAACCCGTTGGCTGTACCGCCCTGGATAGCGTTTTCCTAGTAAGCCATGTCTCCGTAAAGCAGAGAACGTTGCAGTCTCTGATATCCCTCTGGAATGCCACCCTTGCTCGGATTTCATCAACCTTGTTGTCGAGAGACTGGACATTGGCAAGAAGAATACTGGGAAGTGGTGCGCGATGTGCCCTTTTTCGGAGTCTGACCAGAACACCGCCGCGTTTCCCTCTTTTTCGGAGTCGTTTCCTTGGGTCGCTGCATGCGATCCATTCCGTTGTCCTGTTTGTAAGGCAGAACACAGGATTCGCGTCGCGGGAAAACATATTCTTGGTCGTACTGATGGTGAGTTGACGCTGATCTTATATTCAGTAGTTCTTCTCGACTGTATGTAATGAAACCTAAGATGACCTGGGGTACTAATGTAAGAAATAACACGTAAAAAAACAAAAAACTGCATAGTTTCCTAGGAACGCGAAGCGAGGCGGCCATCTCAGTCGGCGCCGGAAGTA
>NW_025758523.1:0-5118 GCF_021184085.1 Oncorhynchus gorbuscha | reverse complement strand
GTAGTAGATCAGTGTCAACATGACTGAGAAGACACATGACCTGGTAGTAGATCAGTGTGAACATGACTGAAAGACACATGACCTGGTAGTGGACCAGTGTAAACATGACTGAGAAGACACATGACCTGGTAGTAGACCAGTGTCAACATGACTGAAGACACATGACCTGGTAGTGGACCAGTGTCAACATGACTGAGAAGACACATGACCTGGTAGTAGACCACAATATGACTGAGAAGACACATGACCTGGTAGTAGACCAGTGTCAATATGACTGAGAAGACACATGACCTGGTAGTAGACCAGTGTCAACATGACTGAAGACACATGATCTGGTAGTAGACCAGTGTCAATGACTGAAGACACATGACCTGTAGTAGACCAGTGTCAACATGACTGAGAAGACACATGACCTGGTAGTAGATCAGTGTGAACATGACTGAGAAGACATGACCTGGTAGTGACCTGTGTCAACATGACTGAAGACCCTGAGTAGTAGAACAGTGTGACTGAGAAGACACATGACCTGGTAGTAGAGCAGTGTCAATATGACTGAGAAGACACATGACCTGGTAGTAGACCAGTGTCAACATGACTGAGAAGACACATGACCTGGTAGTAGACCAGTGTCAACATGACTGAGAAGACACATGACCTGGTAGTGGACCAGTGTCAACATGACTGAGAAGACACATGACCTGGTAGTAGATCAGTGTCAACATGACTGAGAGACACATGACCTGGTAGTAGATCAGTGTCAACATGACTGAGAAGACACGTGACCTGGTAGTAGACCAGTGTCAACATGACTGAGAAGACACATGACCTGGTAGTAGACCAGTGTCAACATGACTGAGAAGACACATGACCTGGTAGTAGATCAGTGTCAACATGACTGAGAAGACACATGACCTGGTAGTAGATCAGTGTCAACATGACTGAGAAGACACATGACCTGGTAGTAGATGAAGACACATGACCTGGTAGTGGACCAGTTACTGAAAGACACATGACCTGGTAGTAGATGTGTCAAATGACTGAAGACACATGACCTGGTAGTAGATCAGTGTCAACATGACTGAAGACACATGACCTGGTAGTAGATCAGTGTCAACATGACTGAGAAGACACATGACCTGGTAGTAGACCAGTGTCAACATGACTGAGAAGACACATGACCTGGTAGTAGACCAGTGTGAACATGACTGAGAAGACACAAGACCTGGTAGTAAACCAGTGTGAACATGACTGAGAAGACAAATGACCTGGTAGTAGACCAGTGTCAACATGACTGAAGACATGACTGGTAGAAGACACAAGACCTGGTAGTAGATCAGTGTCAACATGACTGAGAAGACACATGACCTGGTAGTAGACCAGTGTCAACATGACTGAAGACACATGACCTGGTAGTAGACCAGTGTCAACATGACTGAGAAGACATGACTGAAAGACACAAGACCTGACCTGTAGTAGATCAGTGTCAACATGACTGAGAAGACACGTGACCTGGTAGTAGACCAGTGTCAACATGACTGAGAAGACACATGACCTGGTAGTAGACCAGTGTCAACATGACTGAAGACACATGACCTGGTAGTAGATCAGTGTCAACATGACTGAGAAGACACATGACCTGGTAGTAGATCAGTGTCAACATGACTGAGAAGGCAAGTGACCTGGTAGTAGACCATGACCTGGTAGTAGAGACCAGTCAGTGTCAGTAGATCATGACTGAGGAAGACACATGACCTGGTAGTAGATCAGTGTCAACATGACTGAGAAGACACATGACCTGGTAGTAGACCAACATGACTGAAGACACATGACAGTAGACAGTGTCAACATGACTGAAGACACATGACCTGGTAGTGGACCAGTGTGAACATGACTGAGAAGACACAAGACCTGGTAGTAAACCAGTGTGAACATGACTGAGAAGACACATGACCTGGTAGTAGACCAGTGTCAACATGACTGAGAAGACACAAGACCTGGTAGTAGACCGAGTGTCAACATGACTGAAGACACATGACCTGGTAGTAGACCAGTGTCAACATGACTGAGAAGACACATGACCTGGTAGTAGACCAGTGTGAACATGACTGAGAAGACACATGACCTGGTAGTAGACCAGTGTCAACATGACTGAGAAGACACATGACCTGGTAGTAGACCAGTGTCAACATGACTGGTAGTGGACCAGACAACATGACTGACCTGGTAGTAGACCAGTGTCAATATGACTGAGAAGACACATGACCTGGTAGTAGACCAGTGTCAACATGACTGAGAAGACACATAGACCTGGTAGTAGAAGACCCTGGTAGTGACCAGTCAACATGACTGAAAGACACATGACCTGGTAGTAGATCCAGAACATGACTGACACATGACCTGGTAGTAGATCTGAGAGTGTCAACATGACTGAGAAGACACATGACCTGGTAGTAGACCAGTGTCAACATGACTGAGAAGACACATGACCTGGTAGTAGACCAGTGTCAACATGACTGAGGAAGACACATGACCTGGTAGTGATCAGTGTCAACATGACTGAGACCAGACCTGGTAGTAGATCAACATGACTGAAAGACACATGACCTGGTAGTAGACCAGTGTCAACATGACTAGAAGACACATGACCTGGTAGTAGACCAGTGAGCATGACTGAAGACACATGACCTGTTAGAAGACATGACAAGACACATGACCTGGTAGTAGACCAGTGTCAACATGACTGAGAAGACACATGACCTGGTAGTAGACCAGTGTGAACATGACTGAAGACACATGACCTGGTAGTGGACCAGTGTCAACATGACTGAGAAGACACATGATCTGGTAGTAGACCAGTGTCAACATGACTGAGAAGACATGACGTGGTAGTGGACCAGTGTCAACATGACTGAGAAGACACATGACATGGTAGTAGACCAGTGTCAACATGACTGAGAAGACACATGACCTGGTAGTAGACCAGTGTCAACATGACTGAGAAGACACATGACCTGGTAGTAGACCAGTGTCAACATGACTGAGAAGACACATGACCTGGTAGTAGACCAGTGTCAACATGACTGAGAAGACACATGACGTGGTATGAAAGACAAAACGGGAAATATTATCCACGTTACTTTGCACTTTTCACTGTCCCCTTTTCACTGGCTGTTGTGGCAGGAGGACACATATTTGGCTGCCAAAACTGCACATTTTGGCTTTTCACCCAATAAATATTATATTTTTTTCTTCATCTTTTATAGTTTCAAATTCTTTGTAAAGAAATACTCTCTTAGGTCTGGGTATTTGTCATAGTAATAATAGGAAATGCTGCTCTGTCTCTCCCTCTCCCCTGGAGCAGAGTGAGCACACCCTGTCCTCTCCGGGCAGCCAGGTTTGTCTGTGACGACCGGTCTCTATAGACTCACGGAGTCTTTATCTAGTCAATGTTTTCCTTAGTTTTCTATCAGTCACAGTGGTCAGATAGTCAGCCACCATGTACTGTCTGTTTAGAGCCAAATAGCATTGAAGTTTACTTAGATTTTTTGTGATGCCTTTCCAATAAGTGATATATTTTTCTTTTTGTTTTGTGATGATTTGTTTGGGCCAGATTTTCTGAGTGCTGTCCTGAGGCTCTATGGGGTTGGTTTGGGTTGGTGAACTGGGCCTCAGAACCAGCTGGCTGACTGCTGTCCTGAGGCTCTATGGGGTTGGTTTGGGTTGGTGAACTGAGCCTCAGAACCAGCTGGCTGACTGCTGTCCTGAGGCTCTATGGGGTTGGTTTGGGTTGGTGAACTGAGCCTCAGAACCAGCTGGCTGACTGCTGTCCTGAGGCTCTATGGGGTTGGTTTGGGTTAGGAACTGAGCCTCAGAACCAGCTGGCTGACTGCTGTCCTGAGGCTCTATGGGGTTGGTTTGGGTTGGTGAACTGAGCCTCAGAACCAGCTGGCTGACTGCTGTCCTGAGGCTCTATGGGGTTGGTTTGGGTTGTTGAACTGAGCCTCAGAACCAGCTGGCTGAGGGGACTCTTCTCTTGTTTCATCTCTTGACATTGTAGAGCTGTGTGATGGAATGTTTTGGGATCACTTGTTTTTAGATGGTTGTAAAATTTGATGTCTCTTTTTTCTATTAGAATGAGGAGGGTATCGGCCACATTCTGCTCTACATGCGTTATTTGGAGTTTTTCTTTGCACTTACAATACAGTCTTGCAAAACTCTGCATGCAGTATTTCGATTGGATGTTTGTCCCATTTGGTAAATTCATTATTAGAGATTGGACCCAATACTTCACTGCCATATAGAGCAACTGGTTCTAGAACTGATTGGAACATTTTGAGCCAGATTTTCATGTTCCTTTTAATGGCATAGAATGCTCTTCTTGCTTGGTCTCTCAGCTCATTCACAACCATGTGAAAGCTACCTGTGTTGCTGATATTTAGTCCTAGATACAGTATGTGTAGTTTTTGGTGTGTTCTAATAGAACTGTGTCCAAATATAATTTATATTTGTCATCCTGATTTCTCTCTCGCTCCCATTCTCTCTCTTTCTCTCCCTTCTCTCTTTCTACATTTTCTCTCTCTCTCTCTCTCCCATACTCTCTCTATCCCCCACCCTCTCTCTCTCTCTCTCTCCAACCCCTAACAGATGTGAATGAGTGTGTGACCAGCATGCACAGTTGCCAGGCCAGTGAGCGCTGTGTGAACACCGTGGGATCGCTTGTGTGTGAGAGGACCGTCACTTGTCCTGCTGGCTTCCAGCTCAGGAACCAAGTCTGTGAGGGTGAGTTGGTCAACATCATCATCATTATGACTATGAAGTAAAATTGGTTTGTTTTACTCTAAGCTAATAAGTTAAATAAAGATTCAATAAAAACATATATATAGTCAAAGTTAAATTGAGTAAAATAATTGTTCTGATATCTTTGCTAGACAACAGAAACAACATTCATACTTTGGATTGTGGGACGGTTACATCACATATTTAATAACTAAAAACGCCCTCAACGTCATACCCTTTAAGTCTGTGTCTAAAGTGCTGGGAAAGTGGGCGAAATGGCAGTGTGAAATTGTAGATGACAAGTTGTTGATGTGGTTACTAAAACAGCTGGGTTGTTACATT
>NW_025758521.1:0-5120 GCF_021184085.1 Oncorhynchus gorbuscha | reverse complement strand
GCTGTTCCTATTCCCTAATCAATCATTTAGTCTTCCCACACCTGTTCCCTATCTTTTTCCCTGATTAGAGTCCCTATTTCTCCCCTTGTTTTCCGTTTCTGCCCTGTCGGATCCTTGTCTATTGTTCACCGTGCTGTGTCTGTGTATCGCCCTGTCGTGTCGTGTTTCCCTCAGATGCTGCGTGGTGAGCAGGTGTCTGAGTCTGCTACGTTCAGGTGCCTTCCGAGGCAACCTGCAGTTCATGATCGAGTCTCCAGTCTGTTCTCGTCATTACGAGTGGAATTGTGCTTTATGATTGTATATTTACTTTACTGGATTAAAGACTCTGTTTTCGCCAAGTCGCTTTTGGGTCCTCATTCACCTGCATAACAGAAGGATCCGACCAAAGAATGGACCCAGCGACTACAGACGCTCGTAACACTGCCGTCGAGATCCAAGAGCCATGCTCGGCAGACACGAGCAGGAATTGTCTGCTGCTCGCCATGCCGTGGAGAACCTGGCCGCTCAGGTTTCCGACCTCTCTGGACAGTTCCAGAGTCTTCGTCTCGTGCCACCTGTTACTTCCTGGCCTGCCGAGCCTCCGGAACCTAGGGTTAATAACCCACCTTGCTACTCCGGGCAGCCCACGGAGTGCTCTACAACATCGACTGCATCCCTTATCCTTTCTCACCCAGTGTGATATTGTGTTCTCTCTCCAACCCAACACATACTCTAGAGACAGAGAGCTCGGGTTGCTTACGTCATTTCACTCACTTACTGGCCGGGCTCGAGAGTGGGGCACAGCTATCTGGGAGGCAAGGGCTGATTGCTCTAACAATTACCAGAACTTTAAAGAGGAGATGATTCGGGTTTTTGACCGTTCAGTTTTTGGTAGGGAGGCTTCTAGGGCCCTGGCTTCCCTATGCCAAGGTGATCGATCCATAACGGATTACTCTATTGAGTTTCGCACTCTTGCTGCCTCTAGTGAGTGGAACGAGCCGGCGCTGCTCGCTCGTTTTCTGGAGGGACTCCACGCAGTGGTTAAAGATGAGATTCTCTCCCGGGAGGTTCCTTCAAGTGTGGACTCTTTGATTGCTCTCGCCATCCGCATAGAACGACGGGTAGATCTTCGTCACCAGGCTCGTGGTAGAGAGCTCGCGTCAACGGTGTTTCCCTGCTCCGCATCGCAACCATCTCCCTCCTCTGGCTCAGAGACTGAGCCCATGCAGCTGGGAGGTATTCGCATCTCGACTAAGGAGAGGGAACGGAGGATCACCAACCGCCTGTGCCTCTATTGCGGACTTGCTGGACATTTTGTTAATTCATGTCCAGTAAAAGCCAGAGCTCATCAGTAAGCGCGGGCTACTGGTGAGCGCTACTACTCAGGTCTCTCCATCTAGATCCTGTACTACTTTGTCGGTCCATCTACGCTGGACCGGTTCGGGTGCTACATGCAGTGCCTTGATAGACTCTGGGGCTGAGGGTTGTTTCATGGACGAAGCATGGGCTCGGAAACATGACATTCCTTTCAGAGAGTTAGACAAGCCTACGCCCATGTTCGCCTTAGATGGTAGTCATCTTCCCAGTATCAGATTTGAGACACTACCTTTAACCCTCACAGTATCTGGTAACCACAGTGAGACTATTTCTTTTTTGATTTTTCGTTCACCTTTTACACCTGTTGTTTTGGGTCATCCCTGGCTAGTATGTCATAATCCTTCTATTAATTGGTCTAGTAATTCTATCCTATCCTGGAATGTTTCTTGTCATGTGAAGTGTTTAATGTCTGCCATCCCTCCCATTTTTTCTTCTGTCCCCACTTCTCAGGAGGAACCTGGCGATTTGACAGGAGTGCCGGAGGAATATCTTGATCTGCGCACGGTCTTCAGTCGGTCCCGAGCCAACTCCCTTCCTCCTCACCGGTCGTATGATTGTAGTATTGATCTCCTTCCGGGGACCACTCCTCCTCGGGGTAGACTATACTCTCTGTCGGCTCCCGAACGTAAGGCTCTCGAGGATTATTTGTCTGTGTCTCTTGACGCCGGTACCATAGTGCCTTCTTCCTCTCCGGCCGGGGCGGGGTTTTTTTTTGTTAGGAAGAAGGACGGTACTCTGCGCCCCTGCGTGGATTATCGAGGGCTGAATGACATAACGGTTAAGAATCGTTATCCGCTTCCCCTTATGTCATCAGCCTTCGAGATTCTGCAGGGAGCCAGGTGCTTTACTAAGTTGGACCTTCGTAACGCTTACCATCTCGTGCACATCAGAGAGGGGGACGAGTGGAAAACGGCGTTTAACACTCCGTTAGGGCATTTTGAGTACCGGGTTCTGCCGTTTGGTCTCGCCAATGCGCCAGCTGTTTTTTCAGGCATTAGTTAATGATGTTCTGAGAGACATGCTGAACATCTTTGTTTTTGTCTATCTTGACGATATCCTGATTTTTTCACCGTCACTCGAGATTCATGTTCAGCACGTTCGACGTGCTCTACAGCGCCTTTTAGAGAATTGTCTCTACGTGAAGGCTGAGAAGTGCTCTTTTCATGTCTCCTCCGTTACTTTTCTCGGTTCCGTTATTTCCGCTGAAGGCATTCAGATGGATTCCGCTAAGGTCCAAGCTGTCAGTGATTGGCCCGTTCCAAGGTCACGTGTCGAGTTGCAGCGCTTTCTAGGTTTCTCTAATTTCTATCGGCGTTTCATTCGTAATTTCGGTCAAGTTGCTGCCCCTCTCACAGCTCTTACTTCTGTCAAGACGTGTTTTAAGTGGTCCGGTTCCGCCCAGGGAGCTTTTGATCTTCTAAAAGAACGTTTTACGTCCGCTCCTATCCTCGTTACTCCTGACGTCACTAGACAATTCATTGTCGAGGTTGACGCTTCAGAGGTAGGCATGGGAGCCATTCTATCCCAGCGCTTCCAGTCTGACGATAAGGTTCATCCTTGCGCTTATTTTTCTCATCGCCTGTCGCCATCTGAACGCAACTATGATGTGGGTAACCATGAACTGCTCGCCATCCGCTTAGCCCTAGGCGAATGGCGACAGTGGTTGGAGGGGGCGACCGTTCCTTTTGTCGTTTGGACAGACCATAAGAACCTTGAGTACATCCGTTCTGCCAAACGACTTAATGCTCGTCAAGCTCGTTGGGCGTTGTTTTTCGCTCGTTTCGAATTTGTGATTTCTTACCGTCCGGGTAGCAAGAACACCAAGCCTGATGCCTTATCCCGTCTTTTTAGTTCTTCTGTGGCTTCTACTGATCCCGAGGGGATTCTTCCTTATGGGCGTGTTGTCGGGTTGACAGTCTGGGGAATTGAAAGACAGGTTAAGCAAGCACTCACGCACACTGCGTCGCCGCGCGCTTGTCCTAGTAACCTTCTTTTTTCGTTCCTGTTTCCACTCGTTTGGCTGTTCTTCAGTGGGCTCACTCTGCCAAGTTAGCTGGTCATCCCGGTGTTCGAGGCACTCTTGCGTCTATTCGCCAGCGCTTTTGGTGGCCGACTCAGGAGCGTGACACGCGCCGTTTCGTGGCTGCTTGTTCGGACTGCGCGCAGACTAAGTCAGGTAACTCTCTCCTGCCGGTCGTCTCAGACCGGCTCCCCATTCCTTCTCGACCATGGTCTCACATCGCCCTAGACTTCATTACCGGTCTGCCTTTGTCTGCGGGGAAGACTGTGATTCTTACGGTTGTCGATAGGTTCTCTAAGGCGGCACATTTCATTCCCCTCGCTAAACTTCCTTCCGCTAAGGAGACGGCACAAATCATCATCGAGAATGTGTTCAGAATTCATGGCCTCCCGTTAGACGCCGTTTCAGACAGAGGTCCGCAATTCACGTCACAGTTTTGGAGGGAGTTCTGTCGTTTGATTGGTGCGTCCGTCAGTCTCTCTTCCGGGTTTCATCCCCAGTCTAGCAGTCAAGCAGAGAGGGCCAATCAGACGATTGGTCGCATACTACGCAGCCTTTCTTTCAGAAACCCTGCGTCTTGGGCAGAACAGCTCCCCTGGGCAGAATACGCTCACAACTCGCTCTCGTCTGCTACCGGGTTATCTCCGTTTCAGAGTAGTCTGGGTTACCAGCCTCCTCTGTTCTCATCCCAGCTTGCCGAGTCCAGCGTTCCCTCCGCTCAAGCGTTTGTCCAACGTTGTGAGCGCACCTGGAGGAGGGTGAGGTCTGCACTTTGCCGTTACAGGGCACAGACTGTGAGAGCCGCCAATAAACGTAGGATTAAGAGTCAAGGTATTGTTGCGGCCAGAGAGTGTGGCTTTCCACTCGCAACCTTCCTCTTCACGACAGCTTCTCGTAAGTTGACTCCGCGGTTCATTGGTCCGTTCCGTGTCTCCCAGGTCGTCAATCCTGTCGCTGTGCGACTGCTGGCTTCCATGACATCTTCGTCGCGTCCATCCTGTCTTCCATGTCTCCTGTGTCAAGCCCTTTCTTCGCACCCCCGTTCGTCTTCCCTCCCCCCTCCCGTCCTTGTCGAGAGCGCACCTATTTACAAGGTACGTAGGATCATGGACATGCGTTCTCGGGGACGGGGTCACCAATACTTAGTGGATTGGGAGGGTTACGGTCCTGAGGAGAGGAGTTGGGTTCCGTCTCGGGGCGTGCTGGACCCCGTTCACTTATTGATGATTTCCTCCGTTGCCGCCAGGATTCCTCCTCGAGTGCGCCAGGAGGCGCTCGGTGAGTGGGGGTACTGTCATGTTTTCTCTTATATTGTCTTGTCATTTTGCTTTTCCCTCTGTTCGTTTTCCCCCTGCTGGTCTTTTTAGGTTCGTTCCCCTTTTTCTCTCTCCCTTCCTCTCTCTCTTCTCTCTATCGTTCCGTTCCTGCTCCCAGCTGTTCCTATTCCCCTAATCAATCATTTAGTCTTCCCACACCTGTTCCCTATCTTTTTTCCCTGATTAGAGTCCCTATTTCTCCCCTTGTTTTCCGTTTCTGCCCTGTCGGATCCTTGTCTATTGTTCACCGTGCTGTGTCTGTGTATCGCCCTGTCGTGTCGTGTTTCCCTCAGATGCTGCGTGGTGAGCAGGTGTCTGAGTCTGCTACGTTCAAGTGCCTTCCCGAGGCAACCTGCAGTTCATGATCGAGTCTCCAGTCTGTTCTCGTCATTACGAGTGGAATTGTGCTTTATGATTGTATATTTACT
>NW_025758520.1:0-5120 GCF_021184085.1 Oncorhynchus gorbuscha | reverse complement strand
TTTAATCCAGTAAGAAACTTTACAAAACAAAAAGCATAATACTACTCGTAAAGACGAGAACAGACTGGAGACTTGATCGAGAACTGCAGGTTGCCTCGGGAAGGCACTTGAACCTAGCAGACTCAGACACCTGCTCACCACGCAGCATCTGAGGGAAACACGACACGACAGGGCAAAACATAGACACAGCACGGTGAATTATAGATGAGGATCCGACAGGGCAGGTACGGAAAACAAGGAGAGAAATAGGGACTCTAATCAGGGAAAAGGATCGGGAACAGGTGTGGGAAGACTAAATGATGATTAGGGGAATAGGAACAGCTGGGAGCAGGAGGCGGAACGATAGAGAGAAGAGAAGCGGAGAGTGAGAGAGGGAGGGGAGAGAGAGGGATAAAAGAGGGAAAGAACCTAATAAGACCAGCAGAGGGAAACGAATAGAAGGGGAAGCACAGGGACAAGACATGATAATTAATGACAAAACATGACAGTACCCCCCACTCACCGAGCGCCTCCTGGCGCACTCGAGGAGGAATCCTGGCGGCAACGGAGGAAATCATCAATGAGTGAACGGTCCAGCACGTCCCGAGACGGAACCCAACTCCTCTCCTCAGGACCGTAACCCTCCCAATCCACTAAGTATTGGTGACCCCGTCCCGAGAACGCATGTCCATGATCTTATGTACCTTGTAAATAGTTGCGCTCTCGACAAGGACGGGAGGGGGGGAGGGAAGGCGAACGGGGTGCGAAGAAAGGGCTTGACACAGGAGACATGGAAGACAGGATGGACGCGACGAAGATGTCGCGGAAGAAGCAATCGCACAGCGTGGGATTGACGACCTGGGAGACACGGAACGGACCAATGAACCGCGGAGTCAACTTACGAGAAAGCTGTCGTAAGAGGAAGGTTGCGAGTGGAAAGCCACACTCTCTGGCCGCAACAATACCTTGGACTCTTAATCCTGCGTTTATTGGCGGCTCTCACAGTCTGTGCCCTGTAGCGGCAAAGTGCAGACCTCACCCTCCTCAGGTGCGCTCACAACGTTGGACAAACGCTTGAGCGGAGGAGCAGCTGGACTCGGCAAGCTGGGATGAGAACAGAGGAGGCTGGTAACCCAGACTACTCTGAAACGGAGATAACCCGGTAGCAGACGAAGGAAGCGAGTTGTGAGCGTATTCTGCCCAGGGGAGCTGTTCTGCCCAAGACGCAGGGTTTCTGAAAGAAAGGCTGCGTAGTATGCGACCAATCGTCTGATTGGCCCTCTCTGCTTGACCGTTAGACTGGGGATGAAACCCGGAAGAGAGACTGACGGACGCACCAATCAAACGACAGAACTCCCTCCAAAACTGTGACGTGGTGCGGGCCTCTGTCTGAAACGGCGTCTAACGGGAGGCCATGAATTCTGAACACATTCTCGATAATGATTTGTGCCGTCTCCTTAGCGGAAGGAAGTTTAGCGAGGGGAATGAAATGTGCCGCCTTAGAGAACCTATCGACAACCGTAAGAATCACAGTCTTCCCCGCAGACAAAGGCAGACCGGTAATGAAGTCTAGGGCGATGTGAGACCATGGTCGAGAAGGAATGGGGAGCGGTCTGAGACGACCGGCAGGAGGAGAGTTACCCGACTTAGTCTGCGCGCAGTCCGAACAAGCAGCCACGAAACGGCGCGTGTCACGCTCCTGAGTCGGCCACCAAAAGCGCTGGCGAATAGACGCAAGAGTGCCTCGAACACCGGGATGACCAGCTAACTTGGCAGAGTGAGCCCACTGAAGAACAGCCAGACGGTGGAAACAGGAATGAAAAGGAGGTTACTAGGACAAGCGCGCGGCGACGCAGTGTGCGTGAGTGCTTGTAACCTGTCTTTCAATTCCCCAGACTGTCAACCCGACAACACGCCCATAAGGAAGAATCCCCTCGGGATCAGTAGAAGCCACAGAAGAACTAAACAGACGGGATAAGGCATCAGGCTTGGTGTTCTTGCTACCCGGACGGTAAGAAATCACAAACTCGAAACGAGCGAAAAACAACGCCCAACGAGCTTGACGGGCATTAAGTCGTTTGGCAGAACGGATGTACTCAAGGTTCTTATGGTCTGTCCAAACGACAAAGGAACGGTCGCCCCCTCAACCACTGTCGCCATTCGCCTAGGGCTAAGCGGATGGCGAGCAGTTCCACGGTTACCCACATCATAGTTGCGCTCAGATGGCGACAGGCGATGAAAAATAAGCGCAAGGATGAACCTTATCGTCAGACTGGAAGCGCTGGGATAGAATGGCTCCCACGCCTACCTCTGAAGCGTCAACCTCGACAATGAATTGTCTAGTGACGTCAGGAGTAACGAGGATAGGAGCGGACGTAAAACGTTCTTTTAGAAGATCAAAAGCTCCCTGGGCGGAACCGGACCACTTAAAACACGTCTTGACAGAAGTAAGAGCTGTGAGAGGGCAGCAACTTGACCGAAATTACGAATGAAACGCCGATAGAAATTAGCGAAACCTAAAAAGCGCTGCAACTCGACACGTGACCTTGGAACGGGCCAATCACTGACAGCTTGGACCTTAGCGGAATCCATCTGAATGCCTTCAGCGGAAATAACGGAACCGAGAAAAGTAACGGAGGAGACATGAAAAGAGCACTTCTCAGCCTTTACGTAGAGACAATTCTCTAAAGGCGCTGTAGAACACGTCGAACGTGCTGAACATGAATCTCGAGTGACGGTGAAAAAATCAGGATATCGTCAAGATAGACAAAAACAAAGATGTTCAGCATGTCTCTCAGAACATCATTAACTAATGCCTGAAAAACAGCTGGCGCATTGGCGAGACCAAACGGCAGAACCCGGTACTCAAAATGCCCTAACGGTGTTAAACGCCGTTTTCCACTCGTCCCCCTCTCTGATGCGCACGAGATGGTAAGCGTTACGAAGGTCAACTTAGTAAAGCACCTGGCTCCCTGCAGAATCTCGAAGGCTGATGACATAAGGGAAGCGGATAACGATTCTTAACCGTTATGTCATTCAGCCCTCGATAATCACGCAGGGCGCAGAGTACCGTCCTTCTTCTTAACAAAAAAGAACCCCGCCCCGGCCGGAGAGGAAGAAGGCACTATGGTACCGCGTCAAGAGACACAGATAAATAATCCTCGAGAGCCTTACGTTCGGGAGCCGACAGAGAGTATAGTCTACCCCGAGGAGGAGTGGTCCCCGGAAGGAGATCAATACTACAATCATACGACCGGTGAGGAGGAAGGGAGTTGGCTCGGGACCGACTGAAGACCGTGCGCAGATCATGATATTCCTCCGGCACTCCTGTCAAATCGCCAGGTTCCTCCTGAGAAGTGGGGACAGAAGAAATGGGAGGGATGGCAGACATTAAGCACTTCACATGACAAGATACGTTCCAGGATAGGATAGAATTACAAGACCAATTAATAGAAGGATTATGACATACTAGCCAGGGATGACCCAAAACAACAGGTGTGAAAGGTGAACGAAAAATCAAAAAAGAAATAGTCTCACTGTGGTTACCAGATACTGTGAGAGTTAAAGGTAGTGTCTCAAATCTGATACTGGGAAGATGACTACCATCTAAGGCAAACATGGGCGTAGGCTTGTCTAACTGTCTGAAAGGAATGTTATGTTTCCGAACCCATGCTTCGTCCATGAAACAACCCTCAGCCCCAGAGTCAATCAAGGCACTGCATGTAGCACCCGAACCGGTCAGCGTAGATGGACCGACATAGTAGTACAGGATCTAGATGAAGAGACCTGAGTAGTAGCGCTCACCAGTAGCCCTCCGCTTACTGATGGGCTCTGGCCTCTTACTGGACATGAATTAACAAAATGTCCATCAAATCCATAATAGAGGCACAGGCGGTTGGTGATCCTCCGTTCCCTCTCCTTAGTCGAGATGCGAATCCCTCCCAGCTGCATGGGCTCAGTCTCAGAGCCAGAGGAGGGAGATGGTTGCGATGCGGAGCAGGGAAACACCGTTGATGCGAGCTCTCTTCCACGAGCCTGGTGACGAAGATCTACCCGTCGTTCTATGCGGATGGCGAGAGCAATCAAAGAGTCCACACTGGAAGGAACCTCCCGAGAGAGAATCTCATCTTTGACCACTGTGTGGGTCCCTCCAGAAAACGGCGAGCAGCGCCGGCTCGTTCCAGTCACTAGAGGCAGCAAGAGTACGAAACTCTATAGAGTAATCCGTTATGGATCGATCACCTTGGCATAGGGAAGCCAGGGCCTAGAAGCCTCCCCACCAAAAACTGAACGGTCAAAAACCCGAATCATCTCCTCTTTAAAGTTCTGGTAATTGTTAGAACAATCAGCCCTTGCCTCCCAGATAGCTGTGCCCCACTCTCGGGCCCGGCCAGTAAGGAGTGAAATGGCGTAAGCAACCCGAGCTCTCTCTCTAGAGTATGTGTTGGGTTGGAGAGAGAACACAATCTCACACTGGGTGAGAAAGGAGCGGCACTCAGTGGGCTGCCCGGAGTAGCAAGGTGGGTTATTAACCCTAGGTTCTGGAGGCTCGGCAGGCCAGGAAGTAACAGGTGGCACGAGGCGAAGACTCTGGAACTGTCCAGAGAGGTCGGAAACCTGAGCGGCCAGGTTCTCCACGGCATGGCGAGCAGCAGACAATTCCTGCTCGTGTCTGCCGAGCATGGCTCCTTGGATCTCGGCGGCAGTGTTACGAGCGTCTGTAGTCGCTGGGTCCATTCCTTGGTCGGATCCTTCTGTTATGCAGGTGAATGAGGACCCAAAAGCGACTTGGCGAAAACAGAGTTTTTAATCCAGTAAGAAACTTTACAAAACAAAAAGCATAATACTACTCGTAAAGACGAGAACAGACTGGAGACTTGATCGAGAACTGCAGGTTGCCTCGGGAAGGCACTTGAACCTAGCAGACTCAGACACCTGCTCACCACGCAGCATCTGAGGAAACACGACACGACAGGGCAAAACATAGACACAGCACGGTGAATTATAGATGAGGATCCGACAGGGCAGGTACGGAAAACAAGGAGAGAAATAGGGACTCTAATCAGGGAAAAGGATCGGGAACAGGTGTGGGAAGACTAAATGATGATTAGGGGAATAGGAACAGCTGGGAGCAGGAACGG
>NW_025758519.1:0-5121 GCF_021184085.1 Oncorhynchus gorbuscha | reverse complement strand
CTTCTTTTCGTTCCTGTTTCCACTCGTCTGGCTGTTCTTCAGTGGGCTCACTCTGCCAAGTTAGCTGGTCATCCCGGTGTTCGAGGCACTCTTGCTTCTAGTCTCAGCGCTTTTGGTGGCCGACTCAGGAGCGCACACGCGCAGGCCAAGCGTGGCTGCTTGTTCGGACTGCGCGCAGACTAAGTCAGGTAACTTCTCCTGCGGTCGTCTCAGACCGCTCCTCATTCCTTCTCGACCATGGTCTCACATCGCCCAGAGACTTCACATTGCCTGCCTTGTCTGGGCGTGGGGAAGACTGTGGATTCTTACTATTATCATAGTTCTCACATGCACATTTCATTCCCTCGCTAAACTTCCTTCCGCTAAGGAGACGGCACAAATCATTATCGAGAATGTATTCAGAATTCATGGCCTCCTTGCTAGACGCCGTTTCAGACAGAGGCCCGCAATTCACGCCACAGTTTTGGAGGAGTTCTGTCGCTTGATTGGTGCGTCCGTCAGTCTCTCTTCCGGGTTTCATCCCCAGTCTAACGGTCAAGCAGAGAGGGCCAATCAGACGATTGTCGATACTACGAGCCTTTCTTTCAGAAACCCTGCGTCTTTGGGCAGAACAGCTCCCTGGGCAGAATACGCTCACAACTCGCTTCCTTCGTCTGCTACCGGGTTATCTCCGTTTCAGAGTAGTCTGCTACCCAGCCTCCTCTGTTCTCATCCCAGCTTGCCGAGTCCAGCGTTCCTCCGCTCAAGCGTTTGTCCAACGATTGTGAGCGCACCTGGAGGAGGGTGAGGTCTGCACTTTGTCGTTACAGGCACAGACTGTGAGAGCCGCCAATAAACGTAGGATTAAGAGTCCAAGGTATTGTTGCGGCCAGAGAGAGTGGCTTTCCACTGCAACCTTCCTCTTACGACAGCTTCTCGTAAGTTGACTCCACGCGGTTCATTGGTCCGTTCCGTGTCTCCCAGGTCGCCAATCCTGTCGCTGTGCGGCCCTAAGCTGCTTCCGCGACATCTTGGGTCGCGTCCATCCTGTCTTCCTCTCCATGTCTCCTGTGTCAAGCCTTTCTTACGCACCCCCGTTCGTCTTCCCTCCCCCCTCCCGTCCTTGCTCGAGAGAGCACCTGTTTACAAGGTCGCGGATCATGGACATGCGTTCTGGGGACGGTCACCAATATCATAGTGGATTGGGAGGTTACGGTCCTGAGGAGAGGATTTGGGTTCCGTCTCGGGGCCGGTGCTGGACCGTTCACTGATTGATGATCTCCGTTGCCGCCAGGATTCCTCTGAGTGCGCCAGGAGGCGCTCGGTGAGTGGGGGGTACTGTCATGTTTGTCTTATATTGTCTTGTCATTTTGCTTTTCCTTCTGTTCGTTTTCCCCTGCTGGTCTTTTAGGTTCGTTCCCCTTTTTCTCTCTCCCTCCCTCTCTCTCTTCTCTCTATCGCTCCGTTCCTGCTCCCAGCTGTTCCTATTCCCCTAATCAATCATTTAGTCTTCCCACACCTGTTCCTATCTTTTCCCCTGATTAGAGTCCCTATTTCTCCCCTTGTTTTCCGTTTCTGTCCTGTCGGATCCTTGTATATTGTTCACCGTGCTGTGTCTTTGTATCGCCCTGTCGTGTCGTGTTTCCCTCAGATGCTGCGTGGTGAGCAGGTGTCTGAGTCCACTTCGGTCAAGTGCCTTCCCGAGGCAACCTGCAGTTTATGATCGAGTCTCCAGTCTGTTCTCGTGATTACGAGTGGAATTGTTTTTTTTATGCTTTATTTACCGCTCCGAATTGTCTAGGAGTATTGCATATTTCCTTAACTGGATTAAAGACTCTGTTTTCGCCAAGTCGCTTTTGGGTCCTCATTCACTTGCATAACACACTGTATATAAACATAATATAACATTTGAAATGCCTTTTGGAAACTTGTGTAATGTGACATGTTTTGTTTATTTCACTTTCGTTTATCCATGCCAATAAATCCCAGAGAGACTTGACTTGTCTTTCTTTAATGAAACACCCCCCCCCCAAAAAAAACATTTTATATATATATATATATATATATATATATATATACAGTTGAAGTCGGAAGTTTACATACACTAAGGTTGGAGTCATTATAACTTGTTTTTCAACCACTCCACAAGTGAGGACATCTCATGTCAGTTAGGACATCTAGTTTGTGCATGACACAAGTACTTTTTCCAACAATTGTTTACAGACATTATTTCACTGTATCACAATTCCAGTGGTTCAGAAGTTTACATACACTAAGTTGACTGTGCCTTTAAACAGCTTGGGAAATTCCAGAAAACGATGCCATGGCATTAGAAGCTTCTGATTGGCTAATTGACATCATTTGAGTCAATTGGAGGTGTAACTGTGGATGTATTTCAAGGCCTACTTTCAAACTCCGTGCCTCTCTGCTTGACATCAGGGAAAATCAAAAGAAATCAGCCAAGACATCAGAAAAAACGTTAGCCGACCTCCACAAGTCTGGTTCATCCTTGGGAGCAATTTCCAAACACCTGATGGTACCATGTTCATCTGTACAAACAATAGTACGGAAGTATAAACACCATGGGACCACGCAGCCGTCATTACCGCTCAGGAAGAAGACGCGTTCTGTCTCCTAGAGATGAACATACTTTTGGTGCGAAAAGTGCAAATCAATCCCATAACAACAGCAAAGGACCTTGTGAAGATGCTGGAGGAAACGGGTACAAAAAGTATCTTTATCCACAGTAAAACAAGTCCTATATCGACATAACCTGAAAGGCCGCTCAACAAGGAAGAAGCCACTGCTCCAAAACCACCATAAAAAAGCCAGACTACGGTTGCAAACTGCACATGAGGACAAAGATCTTACTTTTGGAGAAATGTCCTCTGGTCTGATGAAACAAAAAATAGAACTGTTTGGCCATAATGACCATCGTTATGTTTGGAGGAAAAAGGGGGAGCCTTGTAAGCCGAAGAACACCATCCCAACCGTGAAGCACTAGGGTGACAGCATCATGTTGTGGGGGTGCTTTGCTGCAGGAGGGACTGGTGCACTTCACAAACTAGATGGCATCATGATGCAGGGAAATTATGTGGCTATATTGAAGCAATATCTCAAAACATCAGTCAGGAAGTTAAAGCTTGGTTGCAAATTAGTCTTCCAAATGGACAATGACCCCAAGCATACTTCCAAAGTTGTGGCAAAATGGCTTAAGGACAACAAAGTCAAGGTATTGGAGTGGACATCACAAAGCCCTGACCTCAATCCTATAGAAAATGTGTGGGCAGAACTGAAAAAGCGTGCACAAGCAAGGAGGCCTATACATACCTGAATCAGTTACACAGCTCTGTCAGGGGGAAAGGGCCACAATTCACCCAACTTATTGTGTGAAGCTTGTGGAAGGCTACCCAAAACGTTTGACCAAAGTTAAACAATTTAAAGGCAATACTACCAAGTACTAATTGAGTGTATGTAAACTTCTGACCCACTGGGAATGTGATGAAAGAAATAAAAGCTGAAATAAATCATTCTCTCTACTATTATTCTGACATTTTACATTCTTAAATTATGTGGTGATCCTAACTGAACTAAGACAGGACATTTTGACTAGGATTAAATGTCAGAAATGGTGAAAAACTGAGTTTAAATATATTTGGCTAAGGTTTATGTAAACTTCCGATTTCAACTGTATATATGTACTGTATACATTTACCATACTCACCTTGCCCTCTACCCCACAATACAAAACACCACCACACATCACAATAACCAAAACCTCACCTCTTCTACAACAGTATATCCAAAACATCTTCCCCAGCTATACATACTGCCCCCCCCCCCCAACACATCTCCTGAAACCTCTCCACACGAATCATTTTATAGAACTCAAATTCCACCCTAAGGCGCACAGAGACCATCCAATGAAATAATAATAAAGGGTTTGTTATCCCCCCACCTTTGACCCTGTTCCTCCTTGTTAGCCAAATAGCCAACTTTGCCTGAGCAAACAGAAAATTCAACAAAATACATACAGTGGGGCAAAAAAGTATTTAGTCAGCCACCAATTGTGCAAGTTCTCCCACTTAAAAAGATGAGAGAGGCCTGTAATTGTCACACTTCAACTATGACAGACAAAATGAAGAAATAAAATCCAGAAAATGTTTATTAATTTATTTGCAAATTATGGTGGAAAATAAGTATTTGGTCACCTACAAACAAGCAAGATTTCTGGCTCTCACAGACCTGTAACTTCTTCTTTAAGAGGCTCCTCTGTCCTCCACTCGTTACCTGTATTAATGGCACCTGTTTGAACTTGTTATCAGTATAAAAGACACCTGTCCACAACCTCAAACAGTCACACTCCAAACTCCACTATGGCCAAGACCAAAGAGCTGTCAAAGGACACCAGAAACAAAATGGTAGACCTGCACCAAGCTGGGAAGACTGAATCTGCAATAGGTAAGCAGCTAGGTTTGAAGAAATCAACCGTGGGAGCAATTATTAGGAAATGGAAGACATACAAGACCACTGATAATCTCCCTCTCGATCTGGGGCTCCACGCAAGATCTCACCCCGTGGGTCAAAATGATCACAAGAACGGTGAGCAAAAATCCCAGAACCACAAGGGGGGACCTAGTGAATGACCTGCAGAGAGCTGGGACCAAAGTAACAAAGCCTACCATCAGTAACACACTACGCCGCCAGGGACTCAAATCCTGCAGTGCCAAATGTGTCACCCTGCTTAAGCCAGTACATGTCCAGGTCCGTCTGAAGTTTGCTAGAGAGCATTTGGATGATCCAGAAGAAGATTGGGAGAATGTCATATGGTCAGATGAAACCAAAATATAACTTTTTAGTAAACACTCGTTGTGTTTGGAGGACAAAGAATGCTGAGTTGCATCCAAAGAACACCATGCCTACTGTGAAGCATGGGGGTGGAAACATCATGCTTTGGGGCTGTTTTTCTGCAAAGGGACCAGGACGACTGATCCGTGTAAAGGAAAGAATGAATGGGGCCATGTATCGTGAGATTTTGAGTGAAAACCTCCTTCCATCAGCAAGGGCATTGAAGATGAAACGTGGCTGGGTCTTTCAGCATGACAATGATCCCAAACACACCGCCCGGGCAACGAAGGAGTG
>NW_025758518.1:0-2500 GCF_021184085.1 Oncorhynchus gorbuscha | reverse complement strand
CATAAACATCTAAATGTATAAATATATAAACATCTAAATATATAAACATCTAAACAACTAAATATATAAACATCTAAATGTATAAATATATAAACATCTAAATATATAAACATCTAAACAACTAAATGTATAAACATCTAAATATATAAACATCTAAACATATAAATATATAAACATCTAAACAACTAAATATATAAACATCTAAACATATAAATATATAAACATCTAAACAACTAAATATATAAGCATATAAATATATAAACATCTAACCAACTAAATATATAAACATCTAAATATATAAACATCTAAACATATAAACATCTAAACAACTAAATATATAAACATCTAAATATATAAACATCTAAATATATAAACATATAAATATATAAACATCTAAACATCTAAATATAAAAATATATAAATATATAAACATCTAAACAACTAAATATATAAGCATATAAATATATAAACATCTAACCAACTAAATATATAAACATCTAAATATATAAACATCTAAACATATAAATATATAGACATCTAAACAACTAAATATATAAACATCTAAATATATAAACATATAAATATATAAACATATAAATATATAAACATCTAAACATCTAAATATAAAAATATATAAATATATAAACATATAAATATATAAACATATAAATATCTAAATATAAAAATATATAAACAAATAAACATCTAAATATAAAAATATATAAACATATAAACATCTAAATATAAAAATATATAAACATCTAAATATAAAAATATATAAACATATAAATATATAAACATATAAACATATAAATATATAAACATAGAAATATATAAACATCTAAACAACTAAATATATAAACATATAAATATATAAACATATAAATATATAAACATCTAAACAACTAAATATATAAACATCTAAACAACTAAATATATAAACATATAAATATATAAACATATAAATATATAAACATATAAATATATAAACATCTAAATATATAAACATATAAATATATAAACATCTAAATATATAAATATATAAACATCTAAATATATAAACATCTAAACATCTAAATATATAAACAACTAAATATATAAACAACTAAATATATAAACATCTAAATATATAAACACCGAAACAACTAAATATATACACATAAATATATAAACATATAAATATATAAACATATAAATATATAAACATATAAATATATAAACATATAAATATATGAATATTCGTCTCGTTTTCAGCTCCAATTGGTAGATTAAAAAGCACTGTGATCTTTTGATTATTCAGGGCTAGGAAAGTATTTATGATTCACATTTAAACAGTGTTGGAGAGCCTGTACACACTGAATAGATATATATAGATGACAAAGGACAGTGTTAGTGATGAGTGAAGATTGTAGGTAGATTTAAAGGACAGTGTTGGTGATGAGTGAAGATTGTAGGTAGATTTAAAGGACAGTGTTAGTGAAGATTGTAGGTAGATTTAAAGGACAGTGTTGGTGATGAGTGAAGATTGTAGGTAGATTTAAAGGACAGTGTTAGTGATGAGTGAAGATTGTAGGTAGATTTAAATAACTACAGTGTTAGTGATGAGTGAAAATTGTAGGTAGATTTAAAGGACAGTGTTAGTGATGAGTGAAGATTGTAGGTAGATTTAAAGGACAGTGTTAGTGATGAGTGAAGATTGTAGGTAGATTTAAAGGACAGTGTTGGTGATGAGTGAAGATTGTAGGTAGATTTAAAGGACAGTGTTAGTGATGAGTGAAGATTGTAGGTAGATTTAAAGGACAGTGTTAGTGATGAGTGAAGATTGTAGGTAGATTTAAAGGACAGTGTTGGTGATGAGTGAAGATTGTAGGTAGATTTAAAGAACTACAGTGTTAGTGATGAGTGAAGATTGTAGGTAGATTTAAAGGACAGTGTTAGTGATGAGTGAAGATTGTAGGTAGATTTAAAGAACTACAGTGTTAGTGATGAGTGAAGATTGTAGGTAGATTTAAAGGACAGTGTTAGTGATGAGTGAAGATTGTAGGTAGATTTAAAGGACAGTGTTAGTGATGATTGAAGATTGTAGGTAGATTTAAAGGACAGTGTTAGTGATGAGTGAAGATTGTAGGTAGATTTAAAGGACAGTGTTGGTGATGAGTGAAGATTGTAGGTAGATTTAAAGGACAGTGTTAGTGAAGATTGTAGGTAGATTTAAAGGACAGTGTTAGTGATGAGTGAAGATTGTAGGTAGATTTAAAGGACAGTGTTGGTGATGAGTGAAGATTGTAGGTAGATTTAAAGGACTATCGTTCAACCCCTATATTACACTCTTCTCACCTTCCAATATTTCCTGAATTAAACAATTGAATATGGAAAGTGTGGTGACAGCGGTCCAGTCGTCAGGTACCATGCGCTCAGGCTCCAGGTTTAAATCTGTTAAATATGGGCTGAGTCCCATAAGCTTACAAAAAGACGACATCTCAAATTATTGCACAACTTG
>NW_025758517.1:0-5123 GCF_021184085.1 Oncorhynchus gorbuscha | reverse complement strand
ACTGTCTCTATTACAATATGACAGACCAGCTGGATCTACTGTCTCTATTATATTATAACAATAACAATAACAATATATGCCATTTAGCAGACGCTTTATCCAAAGCGACTTACAGTCATGTGTGCATACATTCTACGTATGGGTGGTCCCGGGATCGAACCCACTACCCTGGCGTTACAAGCGCCATGCTCTACCAACAGACCAGCTAGATCTACTGTCTCTATTATATTATTACAGACCAGCTTGATCTACTGTCTCTATTATAATATGACAGACCAGCTAGATCTACTGTCTCTATTAAATTATTACTGACCAGCTTGATCTACTGTCTCTATTATATTATGACAGACCAGCTAGATCTACTGTCTCTATTATATATATTGACAGACCAGCTAGATCTACTGTCTCTATTATAATATGACAGACCAGCTAGATCTACTGTCTCTATTATAATATGACAGACCAGCTAGATCTACTGTCTCTATTATATTATGACAGACCAGCTAGATCTACTGTCTCTATTATAATATGACAGACCAGCTAGATCTACTGTCTCTATTATATTATGACAGACCAGCTAGATCTACTGTCTCTATTATATTATGACAGACCAGCTAGATCTACTGTCTCTATTATATTATGACAGACCAGCTAGATCTACTGTCTCTATTATATTATGACAGACCAGCTAGATCTACTGTCTCTATTATATTATGACAGACCAGCTAGATCTACTGTCTCTATTATATTATTACAGACCAGCTAGATCTACTGTCTCTATTATATTATGACAGACCAGCTAGATCTACTGTCTCTATTATATTATGACAGACCAGCTAGATCTACTGTCTCTATTATATTATGACAGACCAGCTAGATCTACTGTCTCTATTATATTATGACAGACCAGCTAGATCTACTGTCTCTATTATATTATGACAGACCAGCTAGATCTACTGTCTCTATTATAATATGACAGACCAGCTAGATCTACTGTCTCTATTATATTATGACAGACCAGCTAGATCTACTGTCTCTATTATATTATGACAGACCAGCTAGATCTACTGTCTCTATTATATTATGACAGACCAGCTAGATCTACTGTCTCTATTATATTATGACAGACCAGCTAGATCTACTGTCTCTATTATAATATGACAGACCAGCTAGATCTACTGTCTCTATTATATTATTACAGACCAGCTAGATCTACTGTCTCTATTATATTATTACAGACCAGCTAGATTCACTGTCTCTATTACATTATGACAGACCAGTTGGATCTACTGTCTCTATTATATTATGACAGACCAGCTAGATCTACTGTCTCTATTAAATTATTACTGACCAATCTACATTTTGACAGACCAGCTAGATATACTGTCTCTATTACAATATGACAACCAGCTGGATCTACTCTCTCTACAATATAAAATGACAGACCAGCTAGATCTACTGTCTCTATTATATTTTTCATTACAGACCAGTCTCTAGATCTACTGTCTCTATTATAAAATTAAAGACCAGCTAGATCTACTGTCACTATATAAAATATGACTATTATATTATTACAGACCAGCTAGATCGACTGTCACTATTAAAATATGACAGACCATCTAGATTTACTGTCTCATTTATATTATGACATATCAGCTAGATCTACTGTCTCTATTATAATAGGATAAGCCATCTAGATGTACTGTCTCTATTATAATAGGATAAGCCATCTAGATGTACTGTCTCTATTATAATATGACAGACCAGCTAGTTCTACTGTCTCTAGTATATTATGTCAGACCAGTTAGATCTACTGTCTCTATTATAATATGACAGAGCAGCTAGATCTACTGTCTCTATTAAATTATTACCGACCAGCTAGATCTACTGTCTCTATTATATTATGAGAGAACAGCTAGATCTACTGTCTCTATTATATTATTACAGACCAGCTAGATCTACTGTCTCTTTTATATTATGACAGACCAGCTAGATCTACTGTCTCTATTATAATATGACAGACCAGCTAGTTCTACTGTCTCTATTATATTATGACAGACCAGCTAGATCTATTGTCTCTATTACAATATGACAGACAAGCTAGATCTACTGTCTCTACTATTATATGACAGACCAGCTAGATCTACTGTCTCTATTATATTATGACAGACCAGCTAGTTCTACTGTCTCTATTATATTATGACAGACCAGCTAGATCTACTGTCTCTTTTATATTATGACAGACCAGCTATATATACTGTCTCATTTATATTATGACAGACCAGCTAGATCTAATGTCTCTATTACAATATGACAGACCAGCTGGATCTACTGTCTCTATTATATTATCACAGACCAGCTAGATCTACTGTCTCTATTATATTATTACAGACCAGCTAGATCTACTGTCTCTATTATATTATTACAGACCAGCTAGATCTACTGTCTCTATTATATTATTACAGACCAGCTAGATCTACTGTCTCTATTATAATACATTTTTCAGACCAGTTAGATATACTGTCTCTATTATAATATGACAGACCAGCTAGATCTACTCTCTCTATTATAAAATGACAGACCAGCTAGATCTACTGTCTCTATTATATATTACAGACCAGCTAGATCTACTGTCACTATTAAAATATGACAGACCAGCTCAGATTTACTGTCTCATTTATATTATGACAGACCAGCTATAGCTACTGTCTCTATTACATTATGACAGACCAGCTTGATCTACTGTCTCTATTATAATATGACAGATCAGCTAGATCTACTGTCTCTATTATATTATGACAGAACAGCTAGATCTACTGTCTCTATTAAATTATTACTGACCAGCTTGATCTACTGTCTCTATTATATTATTACAGACCAGCTAGATCTACTGTCTCTTTAGGCTATGACAGACCAGCTATATCTACTGTCTCATATTATAATATGAGAGACCAGCTAGATCTACTGTCTCTATTATATTATGACAGACCAGCTAGATCTACTGTCTCTATTATAATATGACAGACCAGCTAGTTCTACTGTCTCTATTATATTATGACAGACCAGCTAGATCTATTGTCTCTATTACAATATGACAGACAAGCTAGATCTACTGTCTCTAATATTATATGACAGACCAGCTAGATCTACTGTCTCTATTATATTATGACAGACCAGCTAGATCTACTGTCTCTATTATATTATTACAGACCAGCTAGATCTACTGTCTCTATTACAATATGACAGACCAGCTTGATCTACTGTCTCTATTATATTATCACAGACAAGCTTGATCTACTGTCTCTATTATTATGACAGATCAGCTAGATCTACTGTCTCTATTATATTATGACAGAACAGCTAGATCTACTGTCTCTATTATATTATTACAGACCAGCTTTTAGATCTACTGTCTCCCTTTATATTTATAATACATTTTTGACAGACCAGCTAGATCTACTGTCTCTATTATATTATTATAACAATATATGCCATTTACAGCTTTTATCCAGCAGTCATGTGTGCATACATTCTACGATGGGTGGTCCCGGGGATCGAACCCACTATCCTATAAAATGACAGACCAGCTAGATCTACTGTCTCTATTATATTATTACAGACCAGCTAGATCTACTGTCTCTATTAAATTATTACTGACCAGCTTCTGATCATCTCTTTTATATTATGACAGACCAGCTAGATCTACAGTCACTATTAAAATACATTACAGACCATCTAGATATACTGTCTCTTTATAATATGACAGACCAGCTAGATCTACTGTCTCTATTATAAAATGACAGACCAGCTAGATCTACTGTCTCTATTATAATATGACAGACCAGCTAGATCTACTGTCTCTATTATAATATGACAGACCAGCTGGTTCTACTGTCTCTAGTATTATGACAGACCAGCTAGATCTACTGTCTCTATTATATTATGACAGAGCAGCTAGATCTACTGTCTCTAATATTATTATTACAGACCAGCTAGTTCTACTGTCTCTATTATATTATTAGAGACCAATTAGATCTACTGTCTCTATTATATTATGACAGAACAGCTAGATCTACTGTCTCTATTATATTATTACAGACCAGCTAGATCTACTGTCTCTTTATATTATAACATAGTTCTATTTTTATGACAGACCAGCTAGATATACTGTCTCTATTATATTATGACAGACCAGCTATATCTACTGTCTCTATTATATTATGACAGACCAGCTAGATCTACTGTCTCTATTATATTTTGACAGACCAGCTATTTCTACTGTCTCTATTATATTACTGACAGACAAGCTAGATCTACTGTCTCTATTATATTATGACAGACCAGCTAGATCTATTGTCTCTATTATAATATGACAGACCAGCTAGATCTACTGTCTCTATTATATTACAGACCAGCTAGATCTACTGTCTCTTTATATTATGACAGACCAGCTAGATCTACTGTCTCTATTACAATATGACAGACCAGCTGGATCTACTGTCTCTATTATATTATCACAGACCAGCTAGATCTACTGTCTCTATTATATTATTACAGACCAGCTAGATCTACTGTCTCTATTATATTATTACAGACCAGCTAGATCTACTGTCTCTATTATATTATTACAGACCAGCTAGATCTACTGTCTCTATTATAATACATTTTTCAGACCAGTTAGATATACTGTCTCTATTATAATATGACAGACCAGCTAGATCTACTGTCTCTATTATAATATGACAGACCAGCTAGATCTACTGTCTCTATTATATTATGACAGACCAGCTAGATCTACTGTCTCTATTATATTATGACAGACCAGCTAGATCTACTGTCTCTATTATAATATGACAGACCAGCTAGATCTACTGTCTCTATTATATTATGACAGACCAGCTAGATCTACTGTCTCTATTATATTATGACAGACCAGCTAGATCTACTGTCTCTATTATAATATGACAGACCAGCTAGATCTACTGTCTCTATTATATTATGACAGACCAGCTAGATCTACTGTCTCTATTATATTATGACAGACCAGCTAGATCTACTGTCTCTATTATATTATGACAGACCAGCTAGATCTACTGTCTCTATTATATTATGACAGACCAGCT